>NW_015173185.1:248352-255158 GCF_001447785.1 Gekko japonicus | reverse complement strand
TTTCTCCACGCTGAGACTTATTCTTCTCTGTAGCTGCCATAGCTGCATATAGTTCAGATAAATGCCTTTAGGAGGGCAGGGTTTCCCAAGGACAGGACTCTCAAACATGGGGCTTTTCTGGCCAGAGTTATATTCAGACTAGAGGTCAGACTTGGCTTTTATCAGGCCCATAGCCAGGATTTTTTTTGCTCGGGGGGCATTTAAAATGTTAAGGGGGCAGTTAATTAAATTAATCAGAATGCCTGCCTTTAAAGGGGGAAGCTCCAAGCCTGTTTCTAGCCCTTCCTTTCAAGGGACAGAGCAGCAAGTGTGTCAGTTCTTAGGAAAAAAACAGCTCAGATGGCATTTAATTGCCCTCAGAAGGCATTTCAATGCTGTTATGTACTAACAAAGGACCACGCATGCCGTCAGCCTCGCACATGGCCTAGCAAACACACGGAGCTTCACGACCCCGAACAATGGACACTGAGGATCCTAGAATGGACCTATCGGCCGATCTGGATCCTAGAATGAACCTATGGTTATGGGGGCACTGTAAATAGACCTATCACGGGTGTTGGGTATGGTTTGGAACCGGCATATAAGCAGGCCCCCGGGCCCCACTTTCTTGTCTCAGTTTCTACCTAAGAATAAATCATGAGCTGAAATCACTCGTCTATGCTTCTTGAACCCAGTACATTTCAAATGCCTTTTGAGTTCTCTTCTACAGGGCAAGAAAGCTTAGAAGGGCACTCAAATAAATTTTCATGTTTCCCAAAGGCTCATGGGAATGCTTTTGAAAGACTCGCCATGACTTAGGTGGTATACAACAGGACTGGGCTAGCAAAGAGGGGGATTGCTGGAGATGTATTGAAGGTGCCACTCTTGAGTGCCCTTCTAAGCTTTCTTGCCCTGTGGAAGGGAACTCAAAAGGTACTGAAATGCTTTCTGAAGGCAATTAAATGCCTTCTGAGCTGTCTCTTTCCAGGTCCCATGATCTCCCCCCCTCCCAAATTCTACAGTGGGAGGAAGAGGGAAGCCTGAACACAAGCTGAGTCTCAACCTGGCTGCTGGGGAGGGGTATCTCCCCAAAAATAAGGTTTCTGGCATGGCTATTTGTGGAGCAGGACCTTTAATTAAGGGGGCAGGGCCCCAAAATGTCCCACTGTAGCTACGGGCCTGGCTTTTATTGCAATTTCCAGAGCCTTTCTTGAAAACCAGAAATCCTGGAAACATGAGCAAGGAACACAGCACGTAATAATTTCGTAAGTGCATGAGGTCTTTTAACTCAGAGCTGCCTTCATGTTGCAGCTTCTGATCCAGGTCTGGTCATGTGCAGATAGGGCTGCCAAGCCGCAGTGGGGGATCCGCACGTCTTCACAGGATCCCTGCCACGGGAACTCCAAACAGCCCCGTTGCCAGAGCGACACGTAGCGTCACATCCTGGCGACGGCGGTGCAATGCATATCACTGTCCCCCACGGCAGGGATCCTGTGAAGACGTGTGGATCCCCCACCGCGGCTTGGCAGCCCTATGTGCAGATCACTACAATGGGTATTCATTAAGAGGAAATGCGCTCTGCACAGACTCTAAAGCACACTCCCATATTCATATTTTGCTATCACAACTGATTTCAGACACTGGAAATGGGGGAAATGTAATTTCTATGATTCCTGTAAATAGTTTCTTAGATGCGCTGCAGGTTATCCACATGTGTTTCATGTGTGCTGTTATCTTCAGGCCTCCCCTTTGCAGAAGAATTCATGTGAAGAAAAGCTTTAACAGAGCAGTTATGCAGTCCTCCTTGAATAATTAGCTACACATCTTCAGTTAATGCAAAAATGTTATTGGCGACTAATTTTAAAGAAAATGTTTTATAGATGGTACTGGCCACCAGAAAGAATAGCAAAATGTTATGCAAATTGCTCCAACATCTGTTGGAAATGTAAAACAAGTGTTGGAACATTCTATCATATGTGGTGGCGATGTACCAAAATACAGAAATATTGGTTATTTATTCAGAAAATAATACAGGAAATGGTAAAAGTTAAACTTGATTTAGTGCCAGAAATATTCCTACTCAATATACTTCCAGAACACATTAGCTACAATAATAGATATTTAATAATATATATATTAACTATAGCTAGGATACAATGGGCGAAATGTTGGAAGCAAGACAGTAACCCCAAACATGATGAAGTAATAGAGAAACTTATGGGAGTAGCCGAAATGGATAAGTTGAGTTTAATGTTACAAAGGAAAAGTGAAGAAATGTTTGTGGAACGATGGTCGGGATTGTACAAATGGTTAGAAAATAGATAACTGACTCTAAAATGTAAATATGTAAGGAAATAATATGTATGAAAACCTAATAAATTTTTTTTAAAAAAAATGTTCTTGGACACCATTACCTATTTTACCTAGCTAAGTTTACAACTTCTCTTTTGTTTCTTTTATCACTTCCTTCACGTCTGTTAGAGCTTCTGACACTTAAAATGTGTATCTTTGTTCCTTGCCCATGCCACACACTCTCCTCTTTTATCACCACAACAACCCTGTATGATAGGTTAGATTGCAAGCTGATAACTCACCCAAGGTTTAGTGAGTTTAGGGTAGGGTTGCTAGACATTGCCTGGCACTGCCTGTCAACCGGCAATAGGGTTGAGGGCATCAACCAGTTTTGGTGTACTGGTTAAGTGTGCGGGCTCTAATCTGGGAGAACCGGGTTTGATCCCCCACTCCTCCACTTGCAGCTGCTGGATGACCTTGGGCAAGCCATAGTTCTGTCAGAGTTGTATTCTCAAGGACTGTTCTGGAAAGAGCTCTCAGCCCACCTACCTCACAGGGTGTCTATTGTGGGGAGGGGAAGAGAAAGGAGTTTGTAAACCGCTCTGAGACTCTGAGTGAAGGTCACAGGGTATAATTCCAATCCCCTCCTCCTCCTCTTCTTCTTCTTGGATTTTTTTAAAATGCAGCCTCATGTACTTACTTCAAAATTTATAAATAATTGGGGAAGGAAACGTATCAGGCACAGCTATGATAGTTTTTCAAAATGTTATACAGAAATAAACTTCTGCTGTATCCTTCCGCTGTCAACTCTGTAATGCTGCCTGCTTCTTTGGTTGCCAGTGCAAACCTCTGTGCTTACTTGTTTGCTCATGTTGTCATCATCTGTCTTTCTTACAGTGTCATCCTAAGTAGAGTTTCACCTTTACTTCAATGGACTTAGAAAGCTGTAACTCTGCTTAGGAAGGCACTGTAAGAATGTTCCACACCTCCCTTTGCTCACTCTTTTATGTCTGTCCTACTGCAGTAGTAATGCCTCCCTGTGCCCACTCTGCCATTCTCCATTGGCTGGGTTTGCCAAATACCTTCCCACATCCTTCTAAGAATGTGCCTTTGTGGGGTTCCCCCCATCCACTGTTTCTTGTGATAGCAGAAATGAACAAAACAATGCGGGTCAAGGTTTCATAAAGTCATTGACTGGTTGGAAGGCACCTTTGCCATGGCTAGAATCAACCATCCTCAAAAAAAGCCGCCTCTGTGTGTTTCAGAATAGGGGTAAACACCAGAACAAATTCTTCCTCAAGTTTCAATTAACTTTTGCCAAGTGAAATGATAAAGATTAGTGGCTCCTCCAGAGAAAACAACATCAGACTGCACCCGTTTTCCTGACTGATGGCCAATAACTGGGAAGTCAAAGTTGGAAATGGCACTTGCATTAAATCAGACCTGAAGAACATTATAGGACATGGGTATCACAATAAATAAAGACAAATCCCCCCTTGCTTCAGCTTAGATTTGTGTATACATTTGAGCCAAGTTTCACAGAAGATCTGACCTTGTTTTCCAAGCAGAAAATGGAATGCCTTTGCCTTCTATGAATACAGATGCTCAGAGGAAGGGAAGCAAATAAATATTCTAAATAAATAAATAGAATAGATTTGATGCTTGAAAGCACTGATTGGCCAATCGTGAAATGAAAGGAAGGAAGGAAGGAAGGAAGGAAGGAAGGAAGGGCTGACCTGCAACAGGATAAGATTTCCTCTATTCTTTTTCTTTATTGTTCAGAAATGAAATCATTCACGGATTGCCATGACTTTCCTTTCTTTCAGTTTACCTACAGTGTTGCTACCTTTTGAATGTGTCCATTGACAAAACAGTGCAAAAAAGTAATCTTAATATGATCATACATATGACTGCACCGTGACTCTGTGCAGTGTTTGACTAATCTGTGCATGACTTCTTCCACACTGGTAAAACAACAGACAAAGAAATTTAATTGAACCTCATGTACTATCTCAAATTGCTTCTTGTAAGGTTTCATCAGTGCTCACATGCTTATTAGTAATGCAGAAAAGGGAAAAGATACAGAGGAACTGAAAGCTATGGCACAGTGTGTACGCCCAGTGCTCTGCTGAACGTTTTGGTAATAAACAATAGAACGATCAAGAGAGGTCCTAAAGCACCCACATGGTGAGGAACTATGGCTCAATGGGAAAGCATCTGTTTTATATATTTACTTCATTTATTTAAAACATCTATTAAGTTGCGGTCACACATGCCAGAAAAAACGGGGGAAGCAAGGCTATTTCCTCTGGAGGAATTTGACCCGCAGTTGCGCGATCACACAGTCCTTGGAAGCTGTGAGCATAGCCCGCCACTGCGTGATCAGACACAATCTCAGCTGAGTCAGTTTTGGGGGGGTTTGCCACTGAGAGCTCCCTATGGAGTTTGCGATGATGCGCATACTGAGAGGGGGGGGGACAACGGCATGGAGTAGGGATGGCCTGATCAGACTGTCCCGATGCCATGAGAGCATGCTGGAGCAACCAGACAGGGGAAATTCCATCCGTGGCCCGTTGCAACCCATTTTCTACTGGATTTTCCCTGGTGTCCTTTAACTCCGCTTCTGCGGTGGAGCAGAACAGGTTGTTGATGGCTGCGGGGTGCTTCCCAGATGTTGTTGTCTGATCACGCCCTTTAAATCCGCCCAGCATTTGTGCCTATGGTGGGTCTAATTGTGCGTATGATCACAACCTTAACTGCCTTTCTACCACAGAGAACTCAAGGCACCTTACGATATAAGCAGAAGCAAAAACCTAAACATACATAAAATATATTTTTAAAAATTAATTAAAATCACAATTTACAAAGACCAAATGCCATCCTAAATAAAACCATCTTCAGTTACTTCCTAAAGATCGAAAGTGAGGAGGCCAGGCACATCTCCCTAGTGAGGTTATTTCATAGTTGTGGGTTGTTGTTGTTCAGTCGCACAGTCGAGTCCGACTCTTCACGACCCCATGGACCAGATCACGCCAGGCCTTCCTGTCTTCCGCCGTCCTCAGAAGTTTGCTCAATTTCATGTTCGTTGCATCTATGACACTGTCTAATCATCTCATCCTTTGCCGTCCCCATCTTCTTTGACCTTCAATCTTTCCCAGCATCAGGGCCTTCTCCAGTGAGTGCTCCCTTCTCATTTGGTGGCCAAAGTATTTGAGCTTCAGTTTCATTATCTGGCCTTCCAGGGAACAGTCAGGGTTGATTTCTTTTAGGATTGACTGATTTGATCTTCTTGCAGTCCAAGGGACTCTCAAGAGTCTTCTCCAGCACCATAGTTCAAAAGAATCTATTCTTCGGCACTCGGCCTTCCTTATAGTCCAACTCTCGCAGCCATACATGACTACTGAAAGACTATTGAAAGAGGTAGTCAATCTTTAAAGGTACAATTGTGGTCTTAGGGTACTGTCTCAGTGATGATCTGGTTCTTATAGATCCACATGGGTCAATGCAGGGGTAATTCATGAGGACAACCAGATGGATTTCACCTAGAGAACTGGTGTTGAGTAGTGATGGGCATGAACTGGGAAAATGTGGTATGGTTCATGGTATGCCAGCTTCATGAACCATGAAACATCACAAATAAACCAGTTTCATTTGTGAGGTTTGTGACATGGTAGAACACCCCTCAGCATGATAGAGACACCAAACTCACAAGGGATATCCGGCTAACCCACCTCTACCTACATGCCAAGGTTGGTGAGGATTGAATTTATGGGGTTCGAGTTATGGCTCCCCCAAAGAAGGTGTCCCCAGGAAAGCATTTTCTGGGGAAATGACAAGCACAGGTTCATGAGGGTCAGGATTGTATAGAATGGATCCTGTGCAAATTAAAGATGCCAAACATGCAAGAGATCTCCAGATGACTCTCCTCTACTTGCCCTCCAAGTTTGATGAGGATTGGATTTATGGGGTCCAAGTTACAGCCCCCCAAAGAAGGTGCTCCTATGGAGGGAAAAACAGCAAAAAAGCAAGGACAACAGAAGCCATGCAGAACAGAATCGAAGTCCCAGAGAATCTCTGCAGTAGAAACTGAAGGTTGGAGGCATTTTTGCAAGCCCAGCAGAACCAGTGCAATGTGCCCAGCAGAACTAGTGCCACTGTGGCACTGTGAACCCAACAGGACTAAGGTCAAGTCAGGGAAGTGTTTTTTGGGGGGACATGTCAGACACAGGTTCAAAAGTATATAGAATGGACCCCCTGCAAGTTACACACACCAAATGCACAGGGAACCTCACCCTGCCACCTGCTCTTTTACAATCTCTTCAAGTTGGGGGTGGATTACATTTCTGGCGTCCCAGTTACAGACTCCCCCAAAAAGTCTCTCCAATGCTCTTTCCAGAAAAGACAGCTGCAGTTACAGGAGTCTATGGAACAGCTCAGAAATAAGACAGCAAACTCACAGGGAAAGTTCACCTGGGCAGACCCCCCCATCAGACAGTGGAACCAAGGCAAGCATCCCCCCTATGCTTGCAACCCCC
>NW_015173185.1:210186-248001 GCF_001447785.1 Gekko japonicus | reverse complement strand
GTCAGCTCCAGGTCTTGTTTTTACTGACTGAATAGAGCTTCTCCATCTTTGACTGCAAATTATATAGTCAATCTGATTTCGGTGTTACCCATCTGGTGATGTCCATGTGTAGAGTCGCCTCTTAGGTTGTTGGAAAAGGGTGTTCGCTATGACCAGTGTGTTCTCTTGACAAAACTCTGTTAACCTTTTCCCTGCTTCATTTTGCTTTCCAAGGCCAAACTTGTCTGTTATTCCGGTTACCTTTTGACTTCCTACTTTAGCATTCCAGTCCCCTATGATGATGAGGACATCATTTTTTGGTATTAGTTCTATGAGGTGTTGTAGGTCTTCATAGAACTGGTCCACTTCAGCCTCTTCTGCATCAGTGGTTGGGGCATAGACTTGGATTACTGTGATGTTGAATGGTTTGCCTTGGAATTGGACCGAAACTATTCTGTCATTTTTGAGACTGTATCCCAGTACTGACTTTTCCACTCTCTTGTTGACTATAAAGGCCACACCATTTTTTTCTACGAGATTCCTGGCCACAGGAGTAGATATAATGGTCTTCTGATTTATATTCACCCATTCCTGTCCACTTTAGTTCACTGATTCCTAAGATATTGATGTTCAGTCTTGCCATCTCATTTTTGACCATGTCAAGCTTACCTTGATTCATAGATCTTACATTCCAGGTTCCTATGCAGTATTGTTCTTTGCAGCATCGAACTTTCCTTTCACCATCAGACACATCCACAACTGAGCGTCCTTTCGACTTTGGCCCTGCCGCTTCACTCTTTCTGGGGTTACTTATACTTGCCCTCTGCTTTTTCCCAGTAGCATATTGGACACCTTCCGACCTGAGGGGCTCATCTTCCAGCGTCATATCTTTTAGCCTTTCGATACTGTCCATGGGGATTTCTTGGCAAAAGTACTGGAGTGGGTTGCCATTTCCTTCTCTGCCAGTGGAGATATGGATGGCTAAGAGCACAGATAGCTTTAAAAGGAGATGCAACAGATTAATGGAGGAAAGGAACATCAATGGCTACAAGCTTTGGCAACGAAAGGGAGCCTGTATAGTCAGAGGCAGCAAACCTCTATATACCAGCGCAGGGAGGCAGGGACTGGACTCTTACTGTTTTCTACTTGTATTCAGATTTGTTTGGAAACAAGTCCAGGGAATTTGGAATTCTAAAATCAATGGAGAAATTCAGATGGGAAGGCTTACAGGAGCATCCAAGATCCTAGGATGAGGAGGGCCTCTCATACCACCTATTTTCTAGCTCACTAGATTGGCAGCAAAATCCACATGGCACAGAAGCCTTCATATCTGCTATAATAAGTGTTCAAAACTGCCACCATCACACACTCGGAAATTGTCAGTAAAAGAAAGGCCACTCTTGTCTTCTTCTAAACCAAGCAAATGCAAAATTCATAAGACCATTGATTTTTCTCCATAAGCTGTTCTAGTGGATCAAGCAAAACAAATATAAATACAAATGGATTATTTCATCAACAGCCTCCACAAACAAAGACAGGAGTATGAGAAAACAAGACTTCTGTTTATCAAATTTATGGATTACGTCTTGCTATTTGCACAGGTCCCTTCTCTGTGTTCTTTTATCTGTTAAAAACATTTGAAAGGACAGGTTCATTGACAGAGCTCAGACCCAATTTGGGGAGGAATTTAGGGCCAGTCCAAACATACTGCTGGGTACTCTGTGATTGGAGCTCCCAAGCATGTTTTTTTTTTAAAAAAGGGGAGGGACACTGCATGCTGAATTAGATTGTGACTGTGGAGTAGGGGAGGGGGGGTTACCCCTTTCCTCCCAGGACATTTTACTGTTTTGAAATGACACCACTGAGGCACACAAACCAGGACTCTTAGCTGTGGAATGCATTGTGGTAGGCCCTTTCCTGATTATTTGGTGAATGTAAGGAAGGGGAGATAGGACTATCTGCACTGTCCTCACTGTTAAGTAGCCTGTTTTATTCAAAATTGTAACTAGGGTTGCCAATCTCCAGGTGTGGAAATCTCTTAGAATTACAATTGATCTCCAGATAACAGAGATCAGTTCCCCTGGAGAAAATGACAGGGGGGGGTTACTCTATTTCATCACATTCCCAATTAACTCCTTCCCCAATCTATACCCTCTCCAGGGTCAACCCCAACATCTCCCAGGAATTTCTCAACCTGGAGTTGGCAACTGTAATTGGAATACAGTGTGCATACATAGAGCTCTGTCTGCATAACTGGAAATGATTTTTCAGTATTCTCAAATGCAGAGAGAAAGTCCTTTGCGTATACTGCTGTGTACACAGTACCAGCATTCCTCTGACCTTCAAATGAACATCTTAGATCCAGTGATTTGTGAGCACAAGGACTGCAGATCTTTTCCTTCTTTCCCTCCCCACCCCCAGGAGTCCTTCCACACCTCAGAAAAGAACACGGTCACATGATCCATATGGACTAACAGCCCTGTGAGAGTATGCACTGAAGAGAAGGAGGGGCAAAATTGTACAGCTCTGATGATGGAAGAAGTAGGAGGACAGAGTTCACTCCTTTTCTTCCTTCCTTTAGCCCCCCCCATCTCCATGGGTATTAATCAGTGATAAGGAAGGATTAGATAATCTATGGGTGCGGTCAGATGGCATGCTGAGAGCAGGTTAAACTGCTCCAGTTCTAACCGGATTATATTTGATCTGGATAATCGCGATCACACTTACCTCCCTTATCCCGCCTCACTGTGCAGTCACAGCGTGCCCCGCTGTCTACACTACTGACACGCGGGAGCGTGTGTCAGTGGGGTATTTTTCTCCTCAGTTTGCTCATGCGCATAGACACCCCTCCGTAGAAGGGGGGGAACTATCATGCCACATGTGCAGAACCACCAGAGCAAATAAATCCAAACTCTCCAACAAAAGACTTCCCTTTAAATGTTTGACCCGAAAATGGCCTCCGTGAGATCCCGAACTCATCTAAACGCTAAAACAAGTGACCATTTAAATGTCGGTTTTCTAAACACGGTGGCGGAGCTCCGCCTATGCGCACACCACCAACACATTAAAAAAATGGCAGGTGAAAAGCGGAAGCCTCAGGCAGCTTTCGAGAGGGGAGGGAGTTTAAACCGAATGTGGCTCGACACCGCAGGAGCGATCAGACATCAGAAAAGTGCAGCTAGAACTGGAGAATCAGGAAAACACCACTTGGGGACCTGGTAACAAAATACTCCGTTTTAAAGAGGGTTTGAGCCAGAAAGCGATGGCTGGGGACCAATGCTCCCTCTAAGCTGTGGAGTCTTGTGAGCAAAAATTCTACTTTGTGAGCTACTGGCATTAAAGATGTGAGTGAGCAATTTGGCTACAGCATAAATTAGTTTGCTCTGGAGCCATCCTTCCTGAGCTAAGACAAAACTGTGTGAGCCAGAGGCTAAAAAACTGTGAGCTAGCTCACATTAACTCAGCTTAGAGGGAACACTGCTGGGGATGGTGTGCAGATGTTAGGTGTGTGAACGTGGATATAAAATCCGTTACTGAAGCGTGCCGAAAGCGGACTAAACGGACCGTCTGAAAGCATCCAATATGTAAAAGAGAACTCCTGATACAGATTCTGAAATGTCTCACTGTACTTTCAGGTAAACACCACAAGCAACCTTCCTAAGCACATTTTTAAACAAAACAGCCATGTATCATTCACAGGGGCAAAACTTTGCCCTACTCCATGTCTTCTTCCAGTTTTTTTAGCAATTTTTTCTCCAACCAGCCTTTATTATGGGGGCTGGGGGGAAATGCTGAAAGAAATGCAGCAAAATACAGTGTCATGAATGTGCATACTTACACCCATTTCTAAGAAAGAGTCAACACACACCTATTTCACAAAGGACCTCAGTACCTAGATAATGTATGTGGGTCTTAAGTCACTTTTTTAGTTGCATATGTACTGAGTGTAACATAAAGAAAAAAACATGGTAAGCAGACTATACATGTGTTCATGAGATGGAAGTGAGGATTCAGATCCCTTTACCCATGTGCTTAGAATTTCATCTCAGTTAGAGAAGTTATACCCAAAAACAAGTTTTGCATTCAAACTAATAGAAATGGTTGTCACATTTATTTCCTACAATTAACTTTATTTCTGGTATTAAATAAGCCAATGTGATTTTTTAAAACAACATACAAGCCAGCTCTAAAGCTCTGTCTCTTTTTTTCTTCTTACATATTTCTTGCGCACGTGTAATAACCCTTCCCTAGGCAGTTAGGGAGATTTCTGGAGTAGTGATGAGTCATTCCAACTTCCACTATTTTTCTGCAAAGGTATTCCTCCTACAAATTGTTTGTATCTACGTCTGTTTGTGGACATTGTGTTCTTTCTTTTTTTAAAAGGAATAATCTTTGCATGGCAAGCTATATAATCCTGGTGTGACGGACTGCACTTTTTAAAAGCTTAGAAGTGCTATACAAACAGCTGAAGGACTACAAAGGGTTAATTATGGTCTGGTGTGGTTAGAAACTGCCTTTAGAGACCTTAAGAGTCAGTTAAAAACTCAAGACACATTTCAAGAGAAGGGGTTAGGGTACTGGAAAGAGGGTACCAGCCTTCTGGAAACCAAAAGAGTTAGAGAACACTCACAGAAAGTGCACTGAAGTGTTTGTGGAAAACCTGGAACAAAAGCCTCTCAACATAAAGATGTAAGTAACTCTGAATATCTTTTAAAAAACCCTCTCATTAACCTGAAACATAAGAACTAAAGTCTGTGCACGTACTGGTTTTACCTCAAACATTTTACCCCTGATTTCACTAGACCTTTCCCCTCTGTGTTGAATAAAATATTTTGTTAATTTGAAATATAAAAACTTCTCGAGTGCCATTTAAGTCATATAAGTTAAAGGGGGAACTCTTGCCTCTAAGGGGAGAAATGGATGGGGCCATCATACCTGGTCATTAAAATGCTAGTGGATGATGAAATTGCTCCAAGTAAAAGATGGCAGCATCTACTTTTGCCAAATTATATGAGAAGAAAAGACAGTGCACCTGAAAAGGCAGTGCTATTCTCTTCTGTGCAAAAGGCAGGCTCTGTGTTTATTTTATTTTTTATTTATTTTTATATTTATATCCCGCCCTTCCAAACGGCTCAGGATGGCTAACATACAGCTAGTGCCAGATAAATAGATAAAATACAAAAAATAAAATAAAAAGGTGCTCTAATATCATCCTATATATAAATCACCTAAGATAGGAACAATAATCCCAATTCGATGGCCAGCTGTCATATAGCGAGGTCTCCAGCGACAGTGATCTACGCGCTTCTGCCAGGCGATGCATACCTCTCATAACAGGGGTAGACGATGGAACAGTACCACGGTGGTGGAATAGTGGTGGTGGCGGCGGCTCCTACTCAAAAGCCTGGCGGAAGAGCTCTGTCTTGCAGGCCCTGCGGAACTGCACAAGGTCCCACAGCGCCCGGATCTTCTCCGGGAGATCGTGTCACCAGGTAGGAGCTGCCACCGAAAACGCCCTGGCCCTAGTAGGGGCAAACTTAACATCTCAGGGGCCTGGAACGTCCAGGAGGTGGAGACTCCCCGATCGTAGTGCTCTTGAGGGAACATACGATCACTGTATCACTGTCCTCACAAAAAGCTCCTCTGTTCCCAATTAAAAAGAAAATGGGTAGCCTACACAAACACAGAGTCAGTGCTTGTATGAGACTTTCAGTGCAATCGGGGGGGGAGCACACAAGGAGCTGGTGAGGCGCTACGCCAGAGTGCCTCCAAGATGTGTCAGTGTACTCCTGAGACATACTGGGGCATGAGAGTTGCCCACTCAGGGTTGGGGAAATTCCCGGAGATTTTTTGAGAGGCTCCTGGGGAGGCGGGGTTACACAGGGTAGGGACCTCGGTGGGGTACGGATCCATAGAGTTCACCCTTCACGCTGCCATTTTCTCAAGGGGAACTGATCCTTATAGTCTGAAGATCAGATGTGATTCCATGAGATCTCCAGGCCCCAGCTGGCAAACCTTAACTGGCATTGCACCCTGCCAGGGCTGCACTGCAGTGGAGTGCTGGCACAGCAACGGCATAGAGTAGTACTAGCGCAAGCAGATGTGCCAATGGGGGAAGGAGTGGGCCCAGAGATGCAGCAGGAAGTAGGGGGCTCCCTAACCCACCCCAGCATGGGAATGCACCCCAGAACTGGCATAAAGCTATAGCAGCAAAAACCTCAGCACAGCTCACAGGCACCCAAACAACATATAAGCTCCCCTCCCCCAGGCACATGCCCACAAACTCCAGCATCGCACAGGATGTTATCTACAGCCATAACCAATCACCCCCCCCCCAGTGGCAGCCAAACATCCCCCACACCTAATCATAGCCCACCACCACTGCACAAACCTCAGCTAGGACATCCCATAGTTCAGAAGGTAGGGTGCATGGCATGGGTCTCTGAAGTCTCTAAAATGCACACTTAAAGTATGCAGGGTTGCCCTTTTGTGGCTGGGATGGCACAGAATTGGCTCTTAGCACCACTGAGGGAGCGCTTAGCACTTACACCCAAGGGCAAAAGCAAAGTCCATGCTCTGTGGCTAATGTCTCATTCTGGAATTCTTACACCCATCTGGGCAGCCATGTCCCAAAGGAACAACCAGGCACTGACCAGGTGAGCAGGGGTGGAAACCCAGCAGTTCCAACCTGTAAGTCCATACCCACCTCATCCATCCCCCTCTGTTCCATTCAGCTGCAAAACATAGCAGAGGAACAGTGGCACCTTGAAGCCTGACTTCTTCAGTGGTACCTTGTGGTATCTTGAAGACACATATTTGGACCCAACCCCACACACTCTGATGGTTGCTGGGTGCAGGTAACATGGGGAAAGGGCTGGTGGGCGGACTGAAAGTGGGTCTGCTCAAACACGGGGGAGGGAGCCTCCCTGGGTTCCACATTCCCTACTGCAATACTATTTGATAAGCCATGCAGGGTGCCTAAGGTGGACAGAGTGCAAGGGAGCTGCTGCCGTGGGTGTGGCATGGAGGGGTTGTTAAAGGGAGGTCCTTGCCAGAATGACGGATCTGCAGAGAAGCTTAGCACCTGGGCACTTTGCAGGGGCTAAACGTTGGACTTGTGCCTGCCGCTGGCCTCTCTCCTTGTGGGGATTGATCCAGGAGCCATGTCCATGCCCAGTGCCCTTCCACCAAGCCACACCTGTCTTTATAATGTTCTCTGCCTGGCCCTACGAGGTTGGCGGTGATGCCGTGGCTGCAGTGAAGTGCCTACTGCCTGATGGGATACCTCCTCTGCATCTGCCTGCTTGGCCCAGTGGTTAGGATGTGAGTCTTGGGTATGGAGACTGTGGTTTTGAATGGAGGTCTGACTGTGGGTCTGTCTTTTTTGTCTTTTTTGTGTGGGTTCAAGCAGGGATTTTTGCACGTGGGAAGCACTTTTGCTGCCAGTCTGACCTTGTTGGGGGAGGAATGGGCATCCACTTCACCACATGGGTGCCCTTCACCAATGGGCTGGGCGAGGGGAACACTCAGGCAATGTCCCTCTGTTGGAATTGCACTGTTGCTGGTCTTCCCTTCCTGCCCACTGGCTCTCTGTAGGAGGGAGTGGTATCAAGAGGCAGTTTTTGCCTGCACCTGTGTGTGCCACTCAGAGGGACATAATTGGCCATTGCTGCCTTGTTGATAGGTATTGCTGGGGTTGCTATGCTGTGTGTGCTTTGTGGACAAACATAAGCTCATATCGTTACACACTGGCTCTCTGTAGGAGGGAGTGGTATCAAGAGGCAGTTTTTGCCTGCACCTGTGTGTGCCACTCAGAGGGACATAATTGGCCATTGCTGCCTTGTTGATAGGTATTGCTGGGGCTGCTATGCTGTGTGTGCTTTGTGGAGGGGTACATGTTGTTAATTCACCCTGTGGAATGTCCATAGAGAATGGACCAGCAGTGATGCTTTAACACAAGTGGCTGACTGCCTCCACCCATGGTGTCCTTCAGGATTGCACTACATGTCTGCCATGCATGTCTCTGGTGACAGATACAGGCCTGGGAGCATTACAAATAACTACCCCTTTCCATCTATTTTAGGGAATGTTATTTATATTCTCTTGCAAAATCACTGTGTTTATTAACTGGGTTTTAGTTTTACTCTGGTGTTTTCGTTTCTTATCATAACTGAGATCCAGTCTTGTTCAACAGTAAACACATTCCGTGGTCACTTCTTTCAATTCACCATGTGTTGCTTGCTTGCAATATTCAAGGAGAGTAGCTTGTGTGCAACCTAAATGGCATTTGAGGCTACTTGTCCCCTCCCCAAAACACCCACAATTTTTGCTTTATCCCAAAATCACTTAGGCATTTCCCTCCTGCCATTTTGATGTACTGAAAAAGACTGAGTGACAAATGTTAACAAGTCTCTGATCCACTGGTTTTTGACAGGGCTTTCATAATATTACTCCCTTGAATTACAATGACTGGCAAAAGGTGAATATGTTCTGACACCCACTGCTCTATTTTGATCTCCTAGCACTAGCTGCTAAGCCTCACTTGCAACTTCTGTGTCTACCGTTCATCTGTATTATCTAGAAGAAGACAGTAGCTCACTGGGCACTGATAAGTGAGCTTATAGCAGGGCTTTCCCCCCAAAATTCTGACATTCACAGAATCCTTTCTGCATCTATTTGTTCTCTGTATCTGCCACGAAACTCCTGCTTGGCCTCCAACATTTCACAAATGGAAATAGGAACTCCTCTATCATCATACCAAAGATCAGGGCCTGCGATTCCCACCACCCCACTTGCATTTTGCTGAAGGCTGTGCTTTGCCTATTAAATTTCCCTTTTTTATTTACTAGATCTTATCCCACCCTTCTTCCAAGGAACCCAAGATTATGAACAAGGTTCTCCTCCCTTCAGTTTTATGCTCATAGTTGTTAGCAGTCAGACCCTTCCTCTCGCTGGGGGGCAGTTTATAGACAAAAACCAAACACCTTTCCTAATCTATGTATTTCAGCTCATATATTCACTGAGGGGCAGTTTATAGGCCTAGAAATGACACAAAATGGATGCCAGCAAGGACAAGTCTGACACATAGTTTAGAAGTATATGAGAAAGAGCAGCAGACCCACTGATGACCTCCCCTCCACCCTAAAGTGATACATATTTCAGGATAATAGGTCCCCCAAGATAGGTCACCTCACCTTGGACTAATCTCATCAAGTCCCAGCCTCACCTCCCCTTTTCCCATTTACTCTAATTATGCAACATTTAACCCTATTCACAAAACCTGGTAGGTTTTCCCATCCGGTATTCAGAGGGTCATCAAGAAACATTAACACCTATAGTCCACCTCAGGTAAACTCATCAAGGCTTTCCATGATTATTTTTTCATCCTTGATAAAGCCATTAAGTCATTGTTTTGAGGGCAAACATGTCAAACTGCCCCAAGGAGCATTTTCCCTATAATTGCAAGAATGCAGCTCCATAGCTGTGTGTGTGTGTGTGTTCCTGGTACCAATAGCATGCACCCCCACACTGTGGGTTTCTTTTCTTCTCTTCTCCCTGTGAAACACTGGCCATTTTGCTGCTGCTTCTGTGGACCTCTTTCTTTGAGACTGGTAATTATAGCCCCCTTTTCCTCAACTATTCCTGTTCCTCCCTGATTTCCTCTTAGCTAGCTTGCATGTTTTCAGTGTCTATGTATGTGTTTTGCCCATTTCTCACAGAAGGAGTGTGCATGAGCATATATTTCTTTTAATAAAAACTTTTCTGGCTGAACATCTGCCTGGTTTATTTGAGCGTTCTCTTTAGGGGAAAATCCCCTAAACCTTGGTGACGAATCCCAGCTACCCCCTCTCACTTTGTCTCCTTTAAAGCTAATTTCCCCCAATTAAACATAGTAACTCTAGGAGGTAGGGTAGGCTGAGTGAGAATGAATAGCTGAATGAGTTTCCACACCTGGTTTCAGGTAGAGTCTAGTAATCTACCCACTAAGTCAGAAGGGCAACCTCCAAAGCAAGTTTCAAATTTCTTGCCTCCAGCTATGTCAGCAAAATTCTCCTCCCCACATAGGAAGAAAAGCAGCTTCAGGTGGCAGCAAGCACAGGTGACAAAATAAGAATTAGTTCTACACACCTTCCCATCTGCACTTTTCATTCTAACTATTTACATATGAAGTGACACATCTCATTGCTATAATCTGCTGACTAACAGTTAAATTTAGCTATTTACCCTACCCTCCTTCCCTTTGCTATCAGGTGCCACAGCAATAAAATCAGAGAAGCAGTGGTAAAGACTTTCTAATTCACAAAATAAAAATGTAACTGCACTTCATGTTCTATTGAATGCCTTGTGCTAACATAAGCGGTGGAAAATTTTGATTCCTTCTGTTTGTCACTGTCTCAGTCCTTGCCTGCTGCATTTAAGCAGTCATGGGAAGATCTTGCTTTCATTTAAATATTTGCATTTTGGGTACATTTGGTATTTTCTTATCATCATAACAATCTGGATATGTTTGGAACCATTTCAGTGCAAGCATAATCAGAAGAAGGGCATTGCATTTCCCACGAGTCCCATTGTTGCTAGGAAGTCTTTTTTACTCAGAGAGCTGGAACTCAGCTTCATGGTTCTTATTGAAAGCAAGCACATAAATATATTAATAGATAAAGAAACTGGAAGTATATAGACCAGTCAGACTGAAAAGAATCCCCCCCTCCCAGCTTCAATGCCAAGCTGATTTATCTTATATATCCCAGGATCTTGTCTGATGCTACCTTTAGGGCACACACGTTGTAGTTGCTTGTGCACAGTTCCAACAGGGATATTACTGAATTTTGTGAGTGCACTGTTTTGATTTGCAAATCCCAGGTATTTGACATGGGTTCTCCATGCTCTAGAGAGAACTACAAGCTTCTTTCCCCCCTGCTCAGACTAATGAAATTCAATACAAATATAGCTGTTACCTTAAAACCACCTCAGGCTGTGACAGCAGTTCAATGGCTGGGCTGACCCCAGGATCCCAAGGTGGGGATGAGGGAGATGGTGTCAACAAGGAAGAGGGCCGCTCCAGCCAAGGGACCACGTGGGTTGTGTGTCCCCTGTGGCCAGCCTGCTTCCTGTTCGGTGCAGCTTTGCTGCCATCACCAGAAGACACCCAACCCACAAGGTCCCCGGGCTTGAGCAGCCTCCTTCCCTGCCACCTCCCTGCCATGGGTTCCTGGGGTGAGCCTGGCCACTGTACTCACACTGCAGCCCATGGCCACAGCCCTGCTGCCACTACCCAGCTTGCTGCAGCCATCTCCACTGAATGCCTCAGCTGCCCCCCCTTTTCTGCCACCAGCCTCCTCCTCCATTGGCCTCTTTGGAGAGTTCCCGATGGGAGGTCTGGGGGGGCATTCTCAGGTGATAGAGGGAGGGTGGGTGAGCACCTGGGCTCTCCTGGCTCACCAGGGATAGACAGGGGCTTCCCCTGTTGAAGCGACACCTGACCCCAGACAGGTGGCTTCCTGTTTCCCAGCATTCTTGTGCAGTTCCATTAAGAAAGCCCAAAACAGCTGAATGGTGGGCAGAACTCCCAGCCACTCAGCTGTTTCTGCTGCTTTCTGCTCTGGTCAGGAACCAGCACAAACCCCATGAACCGCCTTCAAAGTTCGTGAAAGTCCATGACCATGGACCCATCATGGACTTTGGTTTCTGAACTACAAAAAGGCTGATTCACAAATTTTACATCATGGTTTGGTCTGTGCCCATCCCTGCTCCTGGCATCAAATTTACTGTCATTTAGGCATCTGGCCAAATCTTATCTTTTTACCTATGCTTTTAGGGATTTTATCTTTCCAGCTTTTTAAAATGGTCTCTTTCTAGTGTGAGGTCTGTTTTAATGGCTTGTTTTATGCAGTTTATGTACCTGGGTTTGTTTTAGTGGACTATTTTTATATTGATAAATTATTATTATTTAATTGCCAGCCACCTTGAGGAAGAGTCTGGTGAAGTGGCATAGAAACCTCTTAAATAAATAACTAGTGTCCATAGCTTGTCTTATTATCTTTGCTCCAAAGATCCACTCATGCTGCTGGACCAATGTTAACATTTGCTTCTGTTTCCAGAAGAGTAATACCAAGGTGGGAAAAGAATCATGGCATGGCTTCTTCCATGTGATCTAGATCTTCCAACATCACTGGAGTGCTGGAGTGCATAAAGAGCACGTACTGCAGTGTCTCCAAAAACTGTAAAGTTAGAATAAGAAGCAGCACTTGAATATAGAAAGCAAACCAGCTTGACATTGACTAAGATGGCTCTTTGTAACATAGCTCATCTCTGTCCTTTTCCTTAGTGTGTACTTTCAGAAGTCCAGCTATTGATGGCTGCAATCACACACTAAATAATCCACTTTCAATCCACTTTCAGTGTACGTTCTAACTAGATTTTACTTGTGTGAACTGGCAAAATCCAGTTGGAAAGTGCATTGGAAGTGGTTTGAAAGTGGATTATTTAGTGTGTGTGACTGCAGCCGATGTGCCTTCTTACAGAGAACAAATGGTTCTGCAACAAGTCATTTTGTTCTTCTCCTTTTTAGGCACGATAATACTAGCCTATATCTAATCATGTACTTAAGCCCCTATGTTTTCTTAAGAGGGGGCAGCAATTTGCACTGGTTCCCCCTCCCAATGCAGCCCAGTGAGCCCCACCCATTTTGTTCTCTGTAGTCATCAGACCCTCGGGGACAATATGTGGGAGCCAGGAATTAGTAAAAAAAATATCTCGGTGTCACTTGTCTTTGTGATAGATAGACGAAGGTCCCTGCCACATGGGGGGAAAGGAACGGGCGAAAGTGCGGTTTTATAAAGCCGCACCAAAAGAAACACGCGGCAGTGGGATCACATTGATCCCCTGAGCCGCGGCACATTCCCTCCCCGGCACAATCAGATGCCAGGGAAAGCGACAGTGGGGAATGGGAGGCTGCCGAACTGCGCATGTCTGAGCATGCGCAGTTCAGCCAGGAGCTGGGGATGCACCGGCAGAAGGACGCACCGGTGATCCCACGGCCGACCTTGATGTGGCCGCGCTGAAAGAACCACCTCGGTAGGTAGTGTATTTTTGCTGCGCCTTTTCGGGGGTTGGGACAGATCGGGGACGGGTGTGCACCGCTTTCCAGATGTTGCAGTGAGATCGCGCCCATTTGCTGCGCCCCCAATCTGTCCCTCTCCCGGGCCAAACCTTTACGTGTGACCGGGGCCATAGTAGCTAATACTGCAGCAGTGAAAGGGGCAAATTAAATGTTAGCAATTGTTAAACTGAAAATAAAATGGCAAGGTCGCCTAGAGATGAGGTTTGGAAAAGTTAGAAATGTTCTAGAAACAGCAAACAGAAATAAATTGTTTCCACACACTTACAGTATTTGAACTGCAGGTCAGCCAGTAAGGGGTTGGTTAGAGGACAGATCAAGTAAGGTAAGCCTTCACACAGCACATGATTAACTTGTGGAATCAACAGCCACAAGATGTGGTGACTCAAAAGGGACTACACAAATTCATAGAAGATAGCTATAGCAAAAGATCGTGATTGTTAAATGGTACTTCCATACTCAGAGGTAGAATAACTCTGAATACAACAACAGAAGGCCGTTGCTTTCAGTTCAGAGGTATTTGGTTGGTAATTGCTAGCAACAGGATCCTCTATTCGATGGGCCTTTGGCCTAATCCCTGTTTGGACTGAGTTGTACTTAATGGATTATTTTGCTTTTGCTGAGCTGCAGCAAAATCCCAGTTTAATGGCTAAGCCATTTTTGAGTTGAAAGTTTTGGAAGGTAGAGAACAAAGACACTGCATAAAAGAATGTATCCAGTATTATTTAATAATAATGGTGATATTAAACGCTCCAGGCTGAAGGAGTGCCTCTCTCCTCCACTAGACCTCCTCTTCCATCAATATTGCCCTGTGTCACTAGACATCATCATAATATTCAGTCACCGAGAGAAGAATTTTGTTTTGTTCATTTTGGGGGATGTGGGGGTGGGAAATCTGAAGGCAGAAGGTGACGAAGAAAGCTAAGTTCTGGTCAGGGAACTCATTTTTATCATACCGGTTTGTGTCACTCATGAACTAGTTTTAGCAGAGCGTATATTTCAAAGTAAAGATCATGACAAGTTTAGCAATTAACACCTGACATGGTTTCTATTCTGAGTCTCAAACTTGTGTTGCATCTCTAAGTTATATCTTGTTGCTGAAATATAAGGAGAGAGAAGGCAGAAAATTCTGCCAGCATCAGATTTTCAAAGCACCAAAAGAACTCACCATCTGCATGTCCATTTGGAGTCTGAGTCCAGTCTGACATGGACCTGGATTGGACCTTCAGTTCTCTCTTAACCATAGCTCTCAAAAACAAATCAGGCCTTGGAGGAGACTTCCATTCCTGTTTAGGTATTCCTTGAATGTGGTCCCTCTGTACCACAAGCACACACCACTTCAGGTTACACATTAGAGGCATGAGGGGCTGTGGGGAGGACAAAAGGAACAACAACAACAAGGGTTTATTGTATATTAAAAACTCTATTCTGTGTTTTATGTTATTCAGTGTGGCAGAATCTGGAGCAGTTCCAGACCAGGTTTTACTTTTAGCTTTATTTAGGCTCAAACCACGCATGCCGCTATGAAGGAATTTAGTGGGCCCCATTCTCCTTTCTTTTCCCAGATTGTTTGTTCTGAATAAATTTATACTATGGTTGCATATAAATGCCCTCAGTATATTCCTGAGTGATTGCTTCTTCCACTCATGTCACCCACTTACCTCACTTAAGTAATGCAAATGTGGCAGAGAAGGCCCCATTCACACTATGGAAACGGTAAGTGTACTGGTGTGTGGCAATCCTGTTATTGCCATGTGCCTTGATCTAACAGTGTGAACCAGCCAAAATCTAGCATCAGAATCAATGGATTACTTCACGGGCAGATTTGTTCACATAGAGCCATATCTATTTGTTTAATTTACTTATATTTATGCGGGCCTGCCCTAGGGTTGCCAAGTCCATCTTCCACCCCCAGCGGGGGACTTTGGGGGCGTTCCTGGAGGGGGTGGGGCATCCCCAACGTGATGACGTCCCATTGGGGACGTCTGCCACCACCACCCCACCCACCCGTGCGCCGGATCTACAGAAACGGCAGTTCCCTGCACTTAAAGTAGCCGGCAGCCGGCGTTTCCCCTTTAAGAGCAGCTGCGTTTCCCTTTTAAGAATGAAGCTGGCATTTCCCTGCAGCTTGCGGAGTTCGCACTTGGGATGAAACACGGGTTGCACACACTTAAAGGGAGAGAGATGGGCAGTTGTGGGTGTTGGGGGTGGGGCTTCCCCGCCAGCCATCTGGCTGGCGGCCGGTAGAAACCCCCCCAAAACGGGTGACCCCTGGCAAACCGGGGGGTTTGGCAACCCTAGCCTGCCCTCAAGACTAACCTGTAAGCTCCAACTGGTCCAGAATGTGGCTGCGCAGGTCCTTACGGGGACCCCTCAGATGGCACAGATTCAGCCTGTGCTGCACAAGCTACCCTGGCTTCCAGTGGAACACTGGATCAGGTTCAAGGTGCTGGTGTTGACTTTTAAGGCTCTTAGTGGCCTGGGACCCAAATACCTTTGGGACTGCCTCTCTCAGTATGTCCCAAGAAGAGCATTACACTCAGGAAGTAAGAACCTCCAGGTGGTCCCCAGCCCGAGAGAGAGCTGGCTGGCCAGGGCTTTTTCAGACCTGGCCTCTACCTGGTGGAACTCTCTGCTGGAGAATATCCATACCCTGCAGGATTTGTTACCTTTCTGCAGGGCATGTAAGGCAGAGATGTTCCACCAGGCATTCAGTTGAGGACAGCGACGGTGCAGCATGTAGTCTGGCACTGTCATACCCTCCATTCTCTGCAAGCCACCCCTAGGAGGCTTGTGAAATCTGAAATTTTCTTGCCATCTTGGAATGAATTCAATCTTGCTGATATATGCATTGTATACTTTACTGTAGGTTTTTAAATTTTACTTATTTATTGTATGTTATTTTCTGTTGTAAGCTGCCCTGTTCTAAAATGGGCTGGTATTAAATTATAGATGGCTAAATTGGAAGCCTAGCTATATTGAGACTGTCTATGGTTTCCAGGTTTTAAGCACTGACTGCACTTCATAAGCTCCAGAGATTTCCCTTAGCCTTAGACACACCTATCAGGTCTGTTGGCTTTTACCCCTTTTAACAGCAGCCCTGTGGGTTCTATCATAGCCTGTGGTCAGACATGCCATTTGGCACAGAGGGGAAGCGCCCTATTTCCTCCAGAGGAATTTGATTCACAGTTGTGCGATCACACATCCATTTGTGCTGCAGGCTCAGCCCGTCACTGTGTGATCAGTCACCACCTCAAGTGAGTGGTTTGGGTTTTGTTTTGTTTTTTTGCCTTTTGGTTGCCATGCACATAAATGAAGAATCAAACCTCTGTGCAGAGGCTTCTCCATGGAGTATGCAGTTATGTGCATACTGCTAAGCAAGGGGGGAAAGGCTCATAGTCGGGATGGAATGAGCAGACCATCCTGACAGCTTAAGAGCATGCTTGAGAGAGACTAGGGGAAATCCGTCTGTGGCCCATTGGTAAGTGTTAGGACTGGACTTTCCCTGATGTCTTTTAGCGCCATTTCTGTGGCAGGGCAGCACGGGGTGCTGATGACTGCAGGACCTCTCCCAGATGTTGCTGTCTGATTGTGCCCTTTTTTGCTTGGAATTATCTTTCAACTACTCAAGTTCCCACCTGAAACAGTCAAAATACTGATGTACCATCTTAGTGGAAATTGTATCATAGTTGCAGATAATGACATAGAAGGAAGAGGAGCTGGTTTTATACCCCGCTCTTCACTTCCTGAGGGAGTCTCAGAGCAGCTTACAATTGCCTTCCCTTCCTCTCCCCACAATAGACACCCTGTGAGGTAGGTGGGTCTGAGAGAATTCTGAGAGAACTGTGACTGACTCAAGGTCACCCAGCTGGCTTCATGTGGAAGACTGGGGAATCAGACCCCGTTCTCCAGATTAGAGTCTGCCACTCTTGACCACTGCACCAAGGTGGTTCTTCAAGTGGAAAAGTTTCAAGTATTTATAAGTGGAAAAGGGAGAAAAACACACTGACCACAAATACAGTGGTGGCAAAGGTCTACCCTCAAGGTTAGACTACTGTAACGCTCTCTACATGGGGCTGCCTTTGTTGCTGATCCGGAAGCTGCAGCTAGTGCAGAATGCGGCGGCCAGGCTGCTGATGGGTCTCCCCAAGTGGGAGCACGTCTGGCCTGGGCTGAAGGCACTGCACTGGCTGCCAATAGCATACCGAATCCGCTTCAAAGTGCTGGTACTTACCTTTAAAGCCCTACATGGCCTGGGTCCAACCTACCTGAGGGACCGCCTTTCCCCACATGTACCCCCAAGGTTGGGGACCCAGAACCGTTTGGTGATCCCAGGTCCCCGGGAGGCAAAGCTTGCTGCGACAAGCACTAGATCTTTTTCAGTGGCGGCCCCTACCTGGTGGAATGAGCTCCCGGAGGAGATCAGGGCCCTGCGGGACCTCATGCAGTTCCGCATGGCCTGCAAGACGGAGCTCTTCCACCAGGCTTTCACGTAGGGGCCGCCGCTGCCACCACCACCAATGGTGGCAATAACATCGAGATCGGGAATGGCCCTTGATAGCTCAGCCATAAACTATGTAGTGCTGATAACATGGGACTGGCACGAACGATCTACTTGACAATGGTAACCCAACGGGGCTGTTGGAAGAGACCATCATAACCACTCTAGACCATCTTGACACTGGAAGCACTTTATTGTTGTTAGTAGTGTTGTTGTTTATGACTTTATTGTTTTATTGGATTTTATGTATGGGCTTTTGCCCCTTGTAAGCCGCCCTGAGCCCGCTTGCGGGGAGGGCGGGGTAAAAATACCTAAAATAAATAAATAATAATAAATACCCAATGCTCTAGGAAAAGAGCTCCCTATAATGTTAAAGGAACTTCGTCACTGTAGGACAACAGGAGATTGCACACATTGGTACCAAAAGTCCACAAAGTATGGGATTCATTGGTTTCCATTCCAGAGGCTGATCTGGTCAGGGAAATCACCCAAGGCATGACTCAGACTTAAGATACTGATGTACAGCCATAGTGGGAGTTTAGTAAAGCGTATCTACTGGGTATCTTTGGAGACAAAATCTGTGTGCCCACCATACCAAGAGCCACTACATCATTATGGTTCCAAATGACTGCTGAAGTGGAGGCAGTTTTTATGTCATTGGAAGCAAAGGTCATTTCCCTCCATTGGAAGCTATTTTGCCCATTCCCTTTCGCATTGCAGACCACCATTTTGCCCCTCATGCTGTTCTAGAGCACCCCTGTCCCCCAAGAGCAACATTTCAGGACTTCAGGGAGAGGAGAGAGGAGGCAGGAAATGTCCCCTGACTGAACTGCCTTACACTGGCAGCCACAACCTCAACCCGACCCACAGTATTATGTAGTATACACTCTGTAACATATTTTGTTTCAGTCTGTGCCTTTTTGGAATGAAATTGTTCATAGCAAATTGTTGAGTGGTTTTCATCTATCATTCAGGAGAAATGTTAGAAGAATCTCTTTCCAAAAAAATGCAATTATATGAATACTTGATAGTGATGATAGTGCCACACAAATGGGTGATCTTCCATGCTTTTCAGGCATGCTTCCACGTTGCTCATGATTTGTTGGGTAACTAAAAGTGCAAGGTACTAAAATCGATATAAATGTGTACTGGTGCCTTTTGCAATAAACATGGTTATGACTTGACCTAAGTGTTTAAGAGCTGGGGTTATTAAGTCTGAGTCCTGCCATATATCAGGCTGAGGGGATGTGGACTTCCAAGTGGATGCAACTCCAAGTTGTAACCAGTAGGCATCTTTGAATTTGAAAACATAATGCTGGCAATTACATAATACACTATTTTTTGCAAGCAGCAGGGACCAGCCAGGAGGGGAGGGAGAGAAGGACCACCCAGACACACTGGACTGGTTTAAAACCTCGCCACAACTTCATTGATTCCTCAGGTCTTGGCGCAGCAGAGGCTGGGGACCTTGGGTCCAGCTGACAACCCAGCCTCTGACAGCAGCCCCCTAACTCACCTGTTAGGATAACCAAGGAAAGAAAATTACTTTTTAAGGCCAGAAGCAGCAGAAACCACTGTTCCTACCTGTTACCAGTCTCGTAGGGGCATGGTCAACACCCCAGAGAGGTCCATCCTGTACCTTGCCCCCAGAGCTTGTCCCCTTTTAGAGTCACGCAGGGAGCCGACATCTGCATACCTTATCCTATGTGCTCTAGCTGGTGTCTAGAGGGATCCAAATGCCCAGCCTGCATGCAGCCCCCTCTTTTTAACAGTTCACCATGGGCCAAACTGGAGCCCTCCACTGTCTGATCTCCTGGCCCCACTGTCATGCTGACCAAAAGGAGTGGGGCTGTGGGAAGCGACAAGAGAGTCTCCTGGTGTTAGATCGCCGCTAACAAAGATCTGGAGAGTGATTTCAACAAAGTGAACAGCTTTATTGTAGGTACGAACAAGCGCTTGCAATAAGTCATAACCAGAACAGTTTCACATTGGGAGCTAGGCTTCTTTTAAATGTTCCCAGGCTAACGTAGCCACGCCTACTTACAGATAACAACCAGTGAGGTTGTGTAGATAAAGTCCAATGAGCGTTCTTCCCTCGCAGGGAATTAGTCCAGTTCTGATTGGTCGCTGTTGTGGAGCGACCAATGGTGAGTTAGCTCAGAGGAGCCTTCTTTGTCTCGAGCTTAACATTGAAAGTGAATGTGGCGATTCACATAAGTCTTTCCCGAAGACACCACACCTGGATCCCAGCCAGTGCTAGGTTTAATTGCCCAGAGTCCTCCTGACCCGCTGTACTCCCCTCCTCTGCCCCAGCTTAGTACGGCTGGGACCTGAAGCTGCATTTGTAACCGCTATTTTATATACTACAGCATCAAAATCGAAACAAATTGAAACAAAAAAAAAATGTTGACATCAAATTACATTTTTTTTTAAAAAAAAACCTTGTTCTCCAATGTTTTAGGAGAGCAGAGGGAAAGATCAACAATATTATTCGAGGAAAACAGAAGGGACAGCGTAAGACAGGTACTAAAAACGCAGCTTGTCATTGAGGAAATGACAGTATTATAGCTTGGAAGGGAGAAAATGGTGGTGTGTCTGGGGATTCGGTCTCTCCTGAGAAACATATTGACATGAAAAGAACAATGTGCCCAGCAGAGACATTTAAAAAGTGATACACACAGAGGTGGCAGGGGAGGGGGCAAGAAACGCTCTCTAAAGTTTTGATGTCACCCGTCCTATCAAAGGGAGCCTGTCAGGGGCAGATAGCTAAAACCTTTTAAACAGTCTCTTATTCTTCTTTTGGAGAAAACCTCTCTCATCACGGTGACTCTCTAAAAATGCCATCCCTGAACTTGAAAGTGTATGCCAAGTTGGTTGGGGGTTGGGGGGGGAGAGATAAGTAACACTGCCAAAGGGATGGGGACTCTGTTGAATACTGAAAAGAGATGCAACTGCTTATTCAGGAGGAGAGATGCAGTTTTTGAAGCCACAGAGGAAACAAAGAATTTTCTATTTCCTTTAAAATAGATTCAGGAGGGCAGCCACGGTGGTCTGAAGCAACAGAACAAAGTTTGAGTCCAGCGGCACCTTTAAGTCCAACAAAGTTTAATTCTGGGTATAAGCTTTCATGTTCAAGCAGATTTCTTTATATACAGTGAAACAGTTATCTTCAAGCCTTACATATAGGTGGGGAGGAGGTGGGGGTGGGGTAGTTGCCAGGAAGGGCTAGTTAGAGTCAAGATGCCTAAGTCACTGGGCAATAAGCAGGGCTCTTTTTGTCGAAAAAGCCCAGCAGGATCTCATTAGCATAATAGGCCACACCCCTGCCAGCACAGCTCATTAGCACATTAGGACGCACCCCCATGTTACCAGAAGTGTGGTTATCCAGCCATACCCACCTTTTGCTTGTTATTCTGTTTACCTTGTTTGTTGTCAAAACCCAGGGCCTTTTTTTGTAGCAGGAACTCCTTTGCATGTTAGGCCACACACCCCTAATGAAGCCAATCCTAATGAATTTCTGCTGTTGGGTGTGGCCTATTATGCTAATGAGTTCCTGCTGGGCGTGGCCAACTTGGGAACCAGCCGGAACTCCGTTCCTGTGCGTTCCTGCCCAAAAATAACCCTGGCAATAAGTATAGCTAAGATTGGATTAAAGCAGTTAAGACCCGTCAGTGGCAGCAAATGGCCTATTTATATGGTGATTTACAAATGGAACCGATTAAACTAGCCCTACCACACATCACCTTCGATTAGGATCGTAACTTGCCCCCAGTCCTATTTGACACAATCTGTCAAAAGTCATGTGGGTGTGCAGGTCGCTGTGGTGATTGAGAACTGTGTTCTGTGAGAGTTGAGGGCCCCTTAAATAGACATAGGTATGTTTGACCATGACTGGCTGAACTGCATGAGGCAGCAAAGTCGACCCAGTGCCTCTTAACACATTCATGAGAGGAATGGAACACTGTTCATACATTACTTAGCAATGAGATTGTCCCTGAATGTCCATTCTCCAGGGAGCTAAAGCTGGTCCTGGCTCTCTGAGGGATGCACCTCCATCATGATGCATATGTCTTCAAACACTGATTAGCTGAATATGTGCTATATAAATTAAGGAGTACGTGCACATTGAAAAAACTTAGCTGTATATCTAAAAGTCTAAGGTATTAAAATGCCCTAAGAGTTTCTGTGTGTGAGTTCTTTAATCTGTGTATCTGATTCAATTATGCTAACTACTAGACTCAGTGGCATATTCAGCCTACTTGGTACCCAGGGTGGATATGTTTTTAACACCCCTCTCCTCTATTTATTTATTTATTTTTGCCATCAAGTCACAGCTGACTTATGGTGACCCCGTAGGATTTTCAAGGCAAGAGATGTTCCGACGCAGTTTGCCCTTGCCGGCCTCCACGTCAGCCCTGCTTAGCTTCTGAGATCTAGGCTGGGGCTGTCCAGGGCAGGGGCCCTCCTCTATATGACAAAATTATTTTCAGTAATAATCATGAAATAAAATGAACCCGCACCAGACACCAGCAACCTTGGAGTGCAGCTGATTCTGCCTGCATTCCATGCCCAGATCGCAAATGCTAACTCAGTTGTGACAAAATTCACACAATCCTCAAAGAGACAAGATAGTACCATACAGAACCTAAAATTATATGCTTGCTTGCTTTCTTTCAGAATAAGGATATCAGCTGTAATGAAAGCATCCATCCCCTGGGTCCCAGTTCATGGCCAGGTAAAATTATTTCCTTCCCCTATTAACTGGCAACTACTCAAAGGTTCATAGCAAAGGGTGATACTGGAAGAAAAACGAAATATAATTGTTTAAGAACATAAGAGAAGCCATATTGGATCGAGAAGCCATATTGGATCAGGCCAGTGGCCCGTCCAGCCTAGGGTTGCCAAGTCGATCTTCTGCCGGCTGGGGGGCTCCCGGCTGGCATCTGGTGTGCACGCGTGAAGCGCCCGCACACCGCATGCACATCACCCAGAAGTGACGTGATGACAGCAGGCATGCTGGGGGCGGGGCCATGGCCATATGAGGGAAAACCAAAGAGTTTTCCCACAGATTGCCATGGCCCCGCCCCCAGCGTGCCCGACATGGTCGCATCACTTCCGGGTGACGCGCACGTCGGGGTGGAGTTCCCCTGGGGGCCCGATCCGGCAGCAGCAGGGAATGGGCCTCTGGGGTGGGGGTTTCCCCACCCCCCAGGGGGACTTGGGAAGCCTAGTCCAGCCCAACACGCTATGTCACACCATGGCCAAAACCCAGGCACTATCAGGAGGTTTGCTAGAGGGGCCAGAACTCCAAAACCCTTCCACTGCTGCCCCCCAAGCACCAAGACTACAGAGCATCACTGCCCCAGACATAGTGTTCCATCTGCAACTTGTGGCTAATGTGAATACCTCTGTCAGTGATGTTCCAAATGACAGACCTAAACTAAGTTATTTTTACCCCAAACAACACAGTTCTGCTAAAGCAGACAGAGTCTTCCCGGCTACAGTTCTTTTGCTTCCATGCAAACAACAAGGTTATTTCCCCCCATGAAACCATATAACCTTAATTTATCCCTGGTTAGCATTTGATTCTGGTTAATTTCTAACATCACCTTCAAAAGACACTATCCGAAAATGAGTTATATTGCCACACTACCAAATGTTACCATCAGCAGACAGCTTAAAGTTAATGCTCACATGGTGACTCCTCATGGATGATCAGAAGCTATGCAAGAGCTAAAAAAAAATTAATTTCTACAGAGTGGATCTTCAAAGTATTACATTGTTCATCATAATTACTAGAGGATATCTGAATGTTTTCTTCCTTTGAGTCATAATTCTAAATGACGCTGTTACATGAGTTCACTGCCAAAAGATTGATTATTTTGTCAAAGATGCAAACTTTCATTCCAGCGGACGTTTGCATGCTAAGCTTAGTTAAAGTATTAAATTAAACAGGACAAAAACAGACTGTTAATTGCTTCTTGGTCTGCTGTATGTTTTTGCCCTTCATCGTCTTAAAGTTCACATTCCCATGAGCATGCAAATGGTGTTTTTGAAACAACATGACTGATCTGGAAAGATTTATAACAAGCTAGCTATAATAAATATATGAAAACACCCTAAAAACATTTTCATGACAGGTACTTTTAACCTTGTCCCCCTCTCCCCTTCTTCGTTATGATTATTTACTCCATTTGTGTTGTATAATATTGATGATACAGACTTCTGAGTAAATTTTATTGGGAGAGTTTCCTTTGGGAGAGCACTGGAGATTTATAGTGTCTTTGTTGATTTGTAAATATACAATTTTTGATCCTAACAGTATGGGACACTGGGAAAGCAAGGCTCCGATCTTCCCAGTATTTTTGAAGGAAACAGCTGCTATTTGCTGAGGACGCTCCAGCTCTAAGATAGTCACACAGGTATTTTTCTGGACCAGAACTGAAAGATGTTCTAATTCAGCAGCTGTGCATTTGGTACCAGACACATGACTCTCATCTTAAGAGGCCTCATAAACATCCTTGTCTTGTGTCTATTGATCTTGCTGCTTAACTTTCCTTTTTTGGTCCAGTATGTAATATGTAAAGGAGCTGCGGTGGCTCAAGTGGTTAAGACACTGAACTGCAGGCTGTGGAAGGTCAGTAGTTCAGCAGTTCGAGACCCGGGTGCCGCATGATGGAGTGAGCTCCCATCTCTAGTTCCAGCTCCTGCCAACCTAGCAGTTCGAAAGCAAGAAATTGCAAGTAGATAAATAGGTACCACTTCGGTGGGAAGGTAACAGCATTCCGTGCGCCTTGGGGTTTAGTCATGCCGGCCACATGACCACGGAAACATCTTCGGACAGCGCTGGCTCTTCGGCTTTGAAACGGAGATGAGCACTGCAACCCTAGAGTCGGACTCGACTGGCTTTCGAGCAAGGGAACCTTTACCTTTACCTTTTATGTAATATGTAACATTGTAATATGTGTCTATCTGTACCTCAAATTGTTTGATCTCTGAAAAAGGCCCCTAAGGGGCAGAAACATGTCAGGTCACTGGTATTGGCCCTTGTGTTCAAGTCACTTGCACTTTATAATGATGCTTTCATTGGGCCCTTATATGTTTTTAACTGTCTTTCTAATAAATGTATGTATTTTTGTATACAGTTAGTTTACACTAGGTTTTTAATACTGGCCCTTTATCAGACTTCTTTCTTACCCTTGTGGTTCTTGATTCCAGGTATTGGGTCAAGTTTGTTTTCCCCTCCCTGTGCTTTGCTGTTGTGTGACAAACCAATTTGGTTTGTGGCTCTGGGGCAAGGGGAGAAGGGGTCTAGTGTTTCCATCCCAACACGATTTCACCAATAGAAATCCACCCGCCGGCTGTAATTAATCTTAATAAGGACAAGACAGACAACCTCTCTCTGGATTGCTGCAGCGTGTCCTAGGTGGGGCTGCTCTTGAAGACAACCCAGAAACTACAGCTGGTCCAGGATGTGGCAGCCTGGCTATTGTCAGGGGCGAGTTGCCTGGATCATATGTTGCCCATTTTGAAACAGCTACACTGGCTGCCAGTCTGTTTCTGAGCTGAATTCATGGTGCTGGTTATGACCTTTAAGGCTCTTCACAATCTGGGGCCTACATATCTGAAGGATTGCCTCCTTCAATATGTCCCTGTGCACCAAATATGGTCATCAGGCAACCGTCTATTGGCTGACCCACTACTCAGGGTGGCCTATCTGGCACTGACCAGAGCTAGGGATGCCAGCTCTGGGTTGGGAAACACCTGGAGATTTCAGGGGTGGAGCCTGAGAAAGGTAGGGCTTGGGGCATATTACCATAGAGTCCAACTTCCAAAGTGGTCATTTTCTCCAGAGGAACTGACCTCTTTCACCTGGAGATCAGTTGTACTAGCAGGACATCTCCAGCCGCCATCTGGAGGTCGTCAACCCTAAGCAGAGCCCAGTCCTTTTCCGCCATGGCTCTGGCTCTGTTGAATGGACTCCCTGAAGAGGTGAGAGGAGCTTCCTCCTTGGAGGTCTTCAGGAGGTGCTGAGTCCCTGCCTGTTTGCCAGGCCTTTTGAGGGGGGTAGGAATGGCAGGCATCTTTGGAAGGGGGGGGAGATCTGGAGTTTGCTATTTGATCTTTGGTTGTAACTGAAAACATTTTAAACTATTATTGTAAACTGCCTTGAACCACAAGGGAAGGTGGGATATAAATGTTTTAATAAATAAACCAAATCAGGTAAGCTGGAACGGCATGAATCAGGGAGGAAATGTCAGGGTCAAAGCTAACAAGAAACTGGCAAATGAATTATTGGTTCTTCCCAGTATCTTTTAAATCTCTGTTTATGGTTGCTGGCAACCCTGTCTCTGTTATAGCCACAAAGACCCATTCAGGAAACGGAGAGGGCATCTAACTTTTTCACCCAAGTATGGTTTCATAAACTGAAACTGGGCTCCCCATGCTGTTACAGCCTTCTAAAGAAAAAAAGTTTGGCTAAAAGATCTCATATTTTTCCCTTTAAAAGGGAGCAGTTACGCTTGGGCAAGGGTGAAATAGTTAAATCCCCTTTTCCCTCCCCCCATGAGTTAAACTCCTCCCCATCGTGCAACCCTGGACCGAACCAAGCCTGAACAAAGGCCAATAACATGTGTAGGTATTATTGAGTTTAGAAGACTAACAGAGATCGGTGATGTCTGTCTTGCTAAGGGTTTGACCTGCAGATGAGGAGGATTTCAAGAGCAGCCTAGTCTTGCAGCCTCGTTCTTTCCAGTTCTGCTCCCTTTTCTTCCTGGGACCTGGGAGCACCACTTTACCACTGAGGCCCCTCCACTTCTGCTCCACAGGTAATGCTTCCTTTATAATACAAAATAATGAACACTGAGAAGAAAACTGCGTAGTAGATATTAAACCGGTGAACACACATTCTAAAGTGGATGGCATAACCTAGTTGTGAATTCAGGTTACTTTACTGACTGCTGATGCACCTCTTTCTGGCTTCCAAATCTTACTTGAAAACCATACCTTTTTTAATATATGCACACGCACACACATACACACACACATCTCTTCAGTGAGAAGCACTTCCATGGGCTGTATTTCTGACAATTGCTCTTAGAGTCATTTTAAATTAAATGTGTGTGTCAGAACAAAAAGCTTTCCTCTTTCTTTAAATAATAGTAATAAGCCAGGGAACTCTTAATGTGCATATATTTGGATATCAGGTTTTTTAAAAGCATTTTCTGAAGGGGGGGGGGTCTCTATTTTTAGATGTCCATGTTTTTCTTCTGAGCTTTCTGTTGCTTTTTGGTGTGAAATTACAAAGAAGAAGCATGAAAAAGAAAAGATGGCCCAGCTATAAAGACCAGAGTTGGAGCTAGGTGCTTTCTAGCCAAAAGTATTCTTACCAAGAACCTAGATGGGGAACTTTTCAGGGTCTTATTTAAAGGATTTCATCATGGCCAGACTCCAGCACCTAAACTCTAAATTAGGATTTACTACAGATCTATGATCACTGCCCTAAAAGATTTACATTGATACATCTCATTTATTTTTGAACTTTATATCCAGACCTTTGGACATGCTCTGAAGGAAGGAACAGGCTTGCACATGAACACACATTTCCCTATCCTTCATTTTCTCCCATCAGTTTCTGAGGACCACTCTGCAGTTTGCATCTGTCCTTATCCTACAAATACAGCAACAGGCTGCATACAGTCCTTGTTTCCTGCTAAAAAGGAACTAGACTTTTTGTGGCCACTGGACTCAAACTTCGTTCTCATATCTGTTTGTTAACTCTTGTATTTGTATGCTAATTTGCTGCTATTCACAGGCAATACTCCCTCTAAGCTGTGGAGTCTTGTGAGCAAAAATTCTTTAAAGATGTGAGTGAGTGATTTGGCAGCTGCATAAATTAGTTTGCTCTGAAGCCATCCTTCCTGAGCTAAGACAAAAATGTGTGAGCCAGATGCTAAAAAACTGTCAACTAGCTCACACTAACTCTGCTTAGAGGGAACACTGTTCACAGGTCTTTACCAACTGTTTTAATCCAAACTCAGCTATACTTATTGCCCAGTTGCTTATGCATTATTGACTCTTACTAGCCATTCCTGGCAACTACCCCCCCCTTTCTTACCTACATGTAGGGTTTGAGGGAAACTGTTTCAATGTATCTGAAGAAGTGTGCATGCACATGCAAGCTTATACCCAGAATTAAACTGTGTTGGTCTTAAAGGTGCCACTGGATGTTGTTCTGTTGCTTCAGACCAACACTGCTACCCACCAGAAAGAAGGGTGTAATAGATGGGATGTGGTGTGAGCTATCCTTCTCTTTCCATCCAGCAGTGGATCAGGTGAAAAACTGCTGCTCTCATAGACATGCCCAAAGAGAGATGATGCCTAATAAGTAGGCCCCCGGTCACACGGCAAAGTTGCTGTGGGAGAGGCACGGGAGTCCCGCGGATTTTCTGGGCGCGATCACACCCCAACATCTGGGAAGCGCAGTGCTCCCGTGGTGAACCTGTGGCTCCCCGCCGAAGGTGCGGATTAAAAAAACTAGTACTTACGAGGTACTAGTTTCCAGAAACCGCGGGCCAAGGGCGGGCGTCTGATCGCGTTTCCGGTGGACTTATGTGGCATCCGACGCCCGTCTCCACAGGTTGCACAACAGCGCCCAACAGCACATGCGCACAAAGAGCGATTGCTAGTGCGATCACACGGCGCGGCTTCTGTGCCACGCTGCAGGATACCTGTCTGGTCGACATCTCCCCCCTAACCACGGGATCTCGACCGAGACATGTGCTCGGGCAGCCGCATGTTAGTTTCCTCCAGGGCAATTAGCCATGCCTTCCCCCCGCGATATCCGGCCCGTGTGACCGGGGCCTAGGTGACTCAATAATGGAGAGCTGGCCAATTCTAGAAACCTGGCTACTGCATAGAAATGTGACAATGTGGAGCAAAGGCACAGTAAGAGCAGCTGGCCAGGTAGATGCCGCTGCCATGTAGCAAGTTTAGAAATGGCCACTAATTGTTAATGTAATTCAAATCAACGTACCAGTTGAAAACGAGGGTGCAACTGAGTGCCTACAGTTGCACTTATGTTGTGTTGAAAGATTAGCTTATGCTATAAAGTAGGAAGGCATTTTATTACTTGAGTTCTCCCCAAACACACACACACCACACACAGTTACAGGGACATGTTATCCTTCTGACCTGCCGTAGTAATTATTGCTGTCACTGTTCTTCTCAAAAGAGACACAGAGCCATAAATATACACCAGCTTCTCTGAAGCTCTGGAAATGACTCAGTTGAAATGACTGAAAAATGAAAGGAAATGCCTTTCAAAGGAGGAATTATGTTGTGCTAATTTAATAAAAAATTCAAATTAAAAAAGTCAAGATGCAGCACTGATAATAGCTTTGAGCATGAAGTTTGCCTGCATCTATATGATGTTACTATGGTGAATTAGAATACTGACAATCAGAATTTTTTCTTCCTTTCAGCGTGTTTTCCCTCTAAGATCTGATAATTAAGCAGCTAGCTTTTGTGCCTTCCCTTTTTTACCGGCACTCTGCTGTGCCACTGAAGTCACCCACTGCCAAAATGTTGTGTTTGTATTTGTGTTTATACATTTATTTTTTATTTAGCAATATCCTGCTTTTTCAATTTGTTCAAAATGACATCTCACTTAGAAAAGGCCCAACACATTCACCTGATAAAAACTTAACTGCTGGCATGTATCCAATCACATAGTTTCTCCCACAGAATTTGAGGATAGGAGGGCAAAGATTCACCCATCCCACATGGCCTCCTAGACTGTTCCCAAGGATGCCCACAGGAACTAAATTGGGGGAGGGATTCAGTGGGCTGCCGCAGAAGGGGGAAGCAGAAAAGGTCCACTTTCTGGAATCCAAGGATGGTTGGATACATGCAATCACCTCTCTGTATCAGGACAAACCTGATAGAGAGATGCTGTGGAAGAAGCCCCTATTTGACATCAGCTCTGTCATCAGCTTTGTCCTGATCAGGTTTGTCCTGGTGCTGCTGTATAGCATCTTGTTCAGCTAGTTAGATGCTCTGGTCTTGTTTAATTTTTGTGATGACACAGACTCACTGCCTTGGAATGATTTCTGAGGCTCACTGGGATAGCCAAGGCTCCCTATATGTTATACACAAGCCGACCGTAGAGTAAGACCTTAATTAGAGCCAACCAAAATGTCACAAAGTAGTGCCAAGCTTTCATGGACCCAGAACTTTGTGTTATATTGGATGTTAAAGCAAAAGGGGGGGAGATGTTTTTGGGATGCAATGAAACCCCAAATGTGCAGACTGTTCTTAAATGGAGCAGAAGAAGAAGAGATTGGATTTATACCCTGCCCTTCACTACCCAAAGGTGTCTCAGAGTGGCTTACAAACGCCTTTCCCTTCCCCTCCCCACTTCAGATATCCTGTGAGGTAGGTGGGGCTGAGAGAGCTCTGACAGAAACTGCTCTTTTTCAAGAACAGCTCTTATCAGAGCTACGGCTTGCCCAAGGTCATCCAGCCAGGTGCAAGCCAGGAGTGGGGAATCAAACCCAGTTCTCCCAGATTAGAGTCCGCGCACTTAACCACTACACCAAACAAAGCAGAGGCGGTAACCAGGAGAGTGGGGGGGAGGTGCGGGGGGTTGGAGTAGATGACCCTTGAGGTTCCTTCCAGCTCTATGTTTCTCTCTCGCCGTAACTTACCTCACTCTCCAAAGAGCCATCCTTAGTATCATACTAAGAGATATCCATCCATCTCACAAAGCCTCCTTTGTACTTAGTAATACTAATATCATACTGATACAAAAGGATTGCCTCTCTTCCCAGCAGCTCTCCCCCCCACACACACTATCAATCACTTCTGTGGTTTTCCTCTTCCCTTTTCACCAGAGGTTCTCTCTTGGCCATCATTATCCTGATGTACACAGAGAGAATTACACACAGTGGGAAATTTCTACCACTGTATACGAACTAGGGCTTAGCCAAAATTAACCACTGAGTTTGGCAGACCCAGTATTTTTCAGCACCCCTTCTGAAAAAGTTTGTGTATTCATTTAAATGGCCCTCACTGATGTCATCACCCAGCCAAATCTGATAGGCTGTGTAGGGTTGTGAGATCACACTATTCCTAATATTGGGTTGGATCCAAACTCATAGTGGAAACAGCGTGTTCCTGCCTCCCCCTTCCCACTGCTGTTCACTGATCTCCCCAAAATGCTGCTCCTGGCAGACAAGGACCATCAGGAACAACATGACAGTCTCACCATCTCATAGTTTCTTCTACTGTGTAAAACATGCAACAGCAAGAGAAAGATGCCTTAGAAAATGACTGTTGAAATACATCTTTTTCTGATACTGCAAGGTTAAGACTACTTTTGAGCACGCTCTGCCAAGATTGCATTGTTGATGTGGCAAATATTTGTTTTACTGTGGTTTTTAAACTCCTAAAATGTTATGGTGTATGGCTATTAAACCTAAATAAACTGAAACTGATGACAGTCAAATCAGGGGTCCGCAGCAGGAAAAGGTAGTTGGTGGAAATTATCTCATTTCTCCAATTAGCAGAAAATTTACTCAAGATCCAACCCACTGTCACTCCTGATCCAACCCACTGAAAATTTACTCCAGATCCATCCTGGAAAGAGGGAGAAGGAGCCATCGAAGGAAACAAAGGCACTAAACTGTATCAAACAAAGTTTAAAACTTGCAACATGAGGGGATATTTTTGTAAAAAAATTGCCCCACCGAAATTGCTGGTTTGAGGCTATTTGCTAGATGTATAAATCAATTATCTCCTCTCATAGGTACCAATATTCCAAAGCAAGATCTCACTCAACATGCAATGGTCCAAATGGCATACATGGCCTGCAGATAGGTTATGTCTGAAATGTCATTTTCACTTTGGAAAATACATTGGGCCATTGTAGGTTTATAGAAACTCAAGTCAGGAATGAGTTTTTATTTCCAGTTATGCATCATCCCAGACTATTACAGGCATTCAGTATCTCTTTTCTCTTTCCCGACTTGGAGAACCAGATAATCCTTTTTGTGTCATTTTTGACTATTAATTAAGCTAATATCCCTAGACACAAAGAACATTATGCCTTCACTGAAAAGGATGCACCCATTTATTTGAATATGTCTCCATTGTTTTTTCATTCATAAATCTCAGAATGTTATGAACAAGAGAAAAAATATAATTACTTCATCGGAGAATTTTCGGAGACAGCAACTTGCCCGAGGCAATTCTCCTGAAAAAGACAGGCAGCACTGAATAAGAAAAATATTAATAATGTGCAGAATTATTGACATTATTTGAATTTAATATGAACCCAGAGTTTTTATTACAAAGCATGGGCAGTATTTTATGCATCTGTACTCAATTCCGTCACAAAGATATGCAGCTGGTACATTCCACGTTCAAAGTTTTCCCTGTCCACATAAGAATAAAAGTGATTGGATATTTGTAGAACAGGTGTCCAAAAATCCAACTTACCTTGTTTGCTATGCCTGTACACTGATGAGTGGAGCTCCTCATATGATTGCTCACAATTAAAAACAAACAACATTTCAAGTAGTTTACCTTCTGTGGAGTTGCCAGTATCCGATGTGTTGACTAGCTGAAAAGCCACCATTGATACATGTTCACAATGCACTGTCCTGCTTGGACTGTATATGCTCAAGGGTCATCACTGGACAGGACATGCCACTTTTGGAAACAGCACTGTTACAGTGCATTCACTGACTTTGCACCTCCTCAGGTGATTGTATTCATCAGTCGGCAGCATTCATCATACAAGCGCATGCTCAGAAATTACTGGATTGAACTAGACAACAGTGTGGAAATGACTACATGTGATCCCAACAACACAACAAACCTCTTTTGTATTTGAAGGATGGAGGAGGGAACTGCTCCAGGAAAAGCATTGAAATCAATGGCACTTGAAAAAGTGCTCCTCTGTGACAGAACTGAGGATGTCCTACTTGTGTTCCATCAAGACAAATGTACTTCGCCAGCCATATAAGGGGGTCTCCCCACTGGACAGATTAACCTCTTCTTTTTCTTCCCCTGCATGCCTGGGAGTTTAAGGCAATCCCATCCCCTGGCAGGCCCCTATACATGGTTTGCAAGCTGTACTCAGCTTGGTTGTTCACAACTTGCATGGTCCTGCCTAATATTTTTGGAATAGTGATGGAAAAGACATCAATGTGTATTACATTCTACTAGGGCACACAGACTGAAATTCACATTGGCTTAGCTGCTATCCACTGTACATAACAAAGAAAACAGAATGTATGTTAGTTATTTGATTTTCTCACCAATTTTGATCAAGACATTATAATGTGTTACATTTTCATTTGCATTTGCATAACAGAAGGGGGGGGGAGCATGTGGATGCTAGAAAGTTTGCACAACTCTCTGAAGAATTTTAGAGAATTAATTCTCAGAAATTGCTATTTACATAATTAAATTGACCAGAACCATCTACCAGTCCACTGTGCTGCTGATCAGCTTGTCTGCAATTCAGTATTTAAGCCAGGGGAGACTGCCCAATTATATAGGTAAATAGCAAGAAGTAGTAAAATTACATTATGTAAAATATGATATTATGCATTAATTAGAGACCTGCAACAAGTCAGGACCTGGGTTTCATATATTTCTAAAAGAGAGGCAGACTTTTTCGTGTTGCAAAATTTACCATTAGAACCTTGAAGATGTTTATTTTATTGTTGAAAAACAGCACCCATGCACGCAGTGTAGAGTGAGGCAATAGGAAAAGGCTATTTAAGGCGACAGGATACCTCTCCTGCCTCTTTGATCCACATCCTGACAAAAACCTCTCGTGTGACCGGGGCCTTAGATGAGCACTCTGAGGAATAATGTGAGGGACAAAGGGACAGTTAAGGAAGGACAAAGGGGCAGTTCTTCACACTAGGACATCAAGATTAGAGTGCCTTCATGGAACTGGGACAGGAACCCCTTGTGTGATGCAATTATCCTTGATCCAAAGAGCTTATGGATAGGGATGTGGCACGCACACTCCCTACATCAGTAATGAGGCAATGTGGAGTTGAACTTGACTGTTCAGGGCTTGGAACCAGGGTGCTCTTGCCTTGAACATAGGGATGCCTAGACAGAGGAGGCCTAACTCTCCAGCATCTCATCACTTGCCTTTATTAAGTAGGGGCAAGTTTTGCCCTTAGCCTCTGAAGATCCTTATTTTTGCTGCTATATAAAGTTGGCCCTTACTTATCCTAGCTGATGTTATCAGCTTCTCTTATTCCTTGCCCTTCTGCAATAGTCATGGGAGGAAAGGGAGTCAGTATGGTTCAAGTGCTATGCTTGAACTGGGGAGACTTAAATGAAAATTAATCAAGACCAAATCCACGAAAATCATTGAGTGACCTTGGTTCAATCTTTCTCTCTCAGCCTAGTCTATCTCACTGGATTGTTGTGAGGAAAAATGGGACCATTTCATGTATGCTACCATCAGCTCTTTGGAGGATGAGTGGCATATAAATGTATTAAAAGGAATTAATGAAAAACAGAGTCAGCTCTGGAGTTACATTTCCAGAAGGATTCCTGTGACATCAAAGGAGCCTCCGGAGAACATCTCCCATTTCCTCACAGAAGATGTCCTGGAAGAGGCAGCGTTTGGGCTCTTTCACATTTCTTTCACACTCTTTTTTGACATCCCAGTGCCAGTGGCGCTAAAAGGAGTACGAGATAGCTATGCTTTGATCCACACAGAACAGCCACATCAGATGGGTGGGCAGCTAGCTCCTTCCCATCTGGGTGACTTTTTGTGCAATGAAATATCTGTTGGTTTGCTTTAGACATTTTTTTTTCCAGTACAAAAATTTCCAGTTTCTAAAAAAGAACTCCAGTTTACCTCAGTTTACATAATGATAGTTCTGTTACGTTCAAGCACATTTCCTCAGTTCTTGTGTAAGGGTGTGACACACCCTCTAAGTGAGACCCCTTTACCAGAAATGGCTCTATATTTCCCATTACACTGATGGGTTCTTACAAGCAGTATAAGTTTCCCATTACGTTTCATTGCAACTCTGGACAAGGAATTGCCTGATGGAGCCAGAATTGAGTGCCTTGAATAAGAGGTGTTGGAAGAGTGTGAAAATTGCCTTCAGACACATCACTCTGAGTGCCAGCCACTGCAGTTGCTTAACGGGGGGTGGGGTGGGGAGTGGAAAAATGAGAAAATAAAAAATCACATATCCTGGGTCAGCAGTACTATTGCACAGTGCCCTTTCTGCCATGGGAGCGCAACAAGTTAAAACTCGGTTTTATTTTAATAGGCAGTTAGAGAAAGAGAAAGGAGTTACTGAAAGGTATGAGGTGCAGAGCGAAAGCACAGTGCACTGGAGACTGACACAAATAGGGTCAAAGAGAAATGAGAAATCATAAGTCAGAATGTCTCATTGATTTTAGAGCAGCGTGGGAAGAATGAGCTAAATTCTAATTGTGGCTGTCAGAGAGCAAAGCTGAAGGAAAGCAGCTCTGGAAATAATGAAATTGTTTGAGAAAGACAGGGCTTTCCCCCCCTTGCTTCGGTAGTGCCATGATCTGGTTTCATTCCTACCCAGTGGAACAAAGTACATCTCTGCAGTGCACATTGCTGGTGATGTATGTCAAGTTTTCAGGCAAGACTCGGTGTGAATATCACATGGAACACCCAGCATCAGTTACTACTGTATGAGGCGTGCACATTGTTCTATGATACACTCTTGCATACTTTTCTTCTGCTCTGATATTAAGATTGCAGTGACTTGAAATGGTTGAGAATATTCTGGCTGCTGACTGTAGGAAGCTGTCTGCAAGGAACTGTTGACAACTAGCACAGCTGCAGAATTAGGGCTAGAACAAATTGTGGTTTTTTTCTTACAAGAAGAGAATGGACAGACAAGGGAGTTCTATAGTGCAGAAAAGACAGAGATCCAAGAGTTTTTAGACAAAGATGAGCAGAGAGGGTTGGCCAGTAAGCAGAGTAACTTTCTTCTAAGTACATTGGAATCTATACACTTCCAAAGATGTCATTCTGTTTAGAATGGCACTGTCTAAGTATCTTTGAGTTGCCATATAGGCTGAGAAAGGGGGATAAAATGTTACAATCAAAACATCTCACAACTCTATTTGCTTTATTATCCCTAATTATTAATGGGATGGCCCCAGGTCTATCGGTAAAGAAGTGAAATGAGGCAACCCACAGATATCAGGAATTCTGCATTTTCAGAGACTCCTCATGTATGCTGAAACAATCATTTGTATATTTATAAAAAAGAAGGACCTCCCGCAAGTGGACTCACAGGCACTGAACATGCTCATTGCCCTCCAATGATGAAGGCAGCTGTCAATCATTAGGGAAGGGACGCTAAATGGGAGTGGGAGAGATGGGAAATCAGATTTTTGGAGCCTCTGATTGTTCACAGTGCCTGGAGGGAGAAGATTAGTGGTGGGGTATGCATGTCATGCTCCCTCCCTTGACGTGGTGAGGGGGCTTGCATGGTTCGATGAGGCTGTGGTCTATGCCATGGAGGGCCACCCAGGACGGACAGGCCACAGCAGAGAACTCAGACCAAGTGTGATCCACTGGAGAAGGAAATGGCAACCTCATGGACATTAACAAAAGGCTAAAAGATATGATACTGGAAGATGAGCCCCTCAGGTCGGAAGGTGTCCAATATGCTACTGGGGAAGAGCAGAGGGCAAGTACAAGTAACCCCAGAAAGGCTGAAGTGGACTGGTTCTATGAAGACCTACAATACCTCCTAGATCTAACAACAAAAGAAGATGTCCTCCTCATCATAGGGGACTGGAATGCTAAAGTAGGAAGTCAAAAGGTAACCGGAATAACAGACAAGTTTGGGCTTGGAGAACAAAATGAAGCAGGCCAAAGGCTAACAGAGTTTTGCCAAGAAAACATGCTGATCATAGCGAACACCCTCTTCAAACAACCTAAGAGGCGACTCTACACATGGACATCACCAGATCGGCAACACCAAAATCAGATTGACTATATAATTTGCAGTAAAAAATGGAGAAGCTCTATCCAATCAGTAAAAACAAGACTTGGAGCTGACTGGCTCATATCATGAGCTACTCATTGCAAAATTCAGACTTAAACTGAAGAAAGTTGGGGAAACCACTAGGCCATTCAGGTTTGACCTAGATCACATCCCTGATGAATATACAGTGGAGGTGAAGAATAGGTTTAAGGGACTAGATTTGATAAATAGAGTGCCTGAAGAACTATGGACAGAGGTTTGTGACATTGTACAAGAGGCAGCAATCACCACCATCCCAAAGAAAAAGAAATGCAAGAAAGCAAAGTGGCTGTCTGATGAGGCTTTATAAATAGCAGAGGAAAGAAGGAAAGAAAAAGACAAAGGTGAAAAGGAAAGATTTACCCAACTGAATGCAGATTTCCAGAGAACAGAAAGGAGAGAAAAGGAGGCTTTCCTGAATGAACAATGCAAAGTAATAGAGGAAAACAAAAGAATGGGAAGGACTAGAGATCTCTTCAAGAAAATTGGAGAAATCAAGGGATCATTCCATGCAAAGCTGGGCATGATAAAGGGCAAAAACAGTAGGGACCTAACAGAAGCAGAAGAGATTAGGAAAAGATGGCAAGAATACACAGAAGACCTATACAAGAAGGACCTCAATGTCCTTGACAACCACGACAGTGTAATCACTGACCTTGAGCCAGACATCCTGGAATCCAAAGTCAAATGGGCCTTAGAAAGCATTACTAACAACAAAGCTACTGGAGGTGATGGTATCCCTGCTGAGCTATTCAAAGTCTTAAAAGATTATGCTGTTAAAGTGCTGCACTCAATTTGCCAGCAGATTTGAAAAACACAACAGTGGCCACAGGATTGGAAAAGGTCAGTATACATTCCAATCCCAAAGAAGGGCAATGCCAAGGAATGTTCAAAGTAGCGCACAATTGCACTCATTTCAAATGTTAGCAAGGTCTTGCTAAAGACCCTACAAACTAGGCTTCAGCAGTACGTGGATAGAGAACTGCCAGAAGTACAAGCTGGGTTTCAAAGAAGTAGAGGAACTAGAGATCAAATTGCCAACATTTGCTGGGTTATGGAGAAAGCAAGAGAGTACCAGAAAAAGATCTACTTCTGCTTCATTGACTATGTTAAAGCCTTGATTGTGTGGATCACAACAAACTATGGCAAGT
>NW_015173185.1:195429-209456 GCF_001447785.1 Gekko japonicus | reverse complement strand
AAGCAGAAGAGATTAGGAAAAGATGGCAAGAATACACAGAAGACCTATACAAGAAGGACCTCAATGTCCTTGACAACCACGACAGTGTAATCACTGACCTTGAGCCAGACATCCTGGAATCCAAAGTCAAATGGGCCTTAGAAAGCATTACTAACAACAAAGCTACTGGAGGTGATGGTATCCCTGCTGAGCTATTCAAAGTCTTAAAAGATTATGCTGTTAAAGTGCTGCACTCAATTTGCCAGCAGATTTGAAAAACACAACAGTGGCCACAGGATTGGAAAAGGTCAGTATACATTCCAATCCCAAAGAAGGGCAATGCCAAGGAATGTTCAAAGTAGCGCACAATTGCACTCATTTCAAATGTTAGCAAGGTCTTGCTAAAGACCCTACAAACTAGGCTTCAGCAGTACGTGGATAGAGAACTGCCAGAAGTACAAGCTGGGTTTCAAAGAAGTAGAGGAACTAGAGATCAAATTGCCAACATTTGCTGGGTTATGGAGAAAGCAAGAGAGTACCAGAAAAAGATCTACTTCTGCTTCATTGACTATGTTAAAGCCTTGATTGTGTGGATCACAACAAACTATGGCAAGTCCTTAAAGAGATGAGCGTACTAGATCACCTCACATGTCTCTTGAGAAACCTGTATAAGGGTCAAGAAGCAACAGTTAGAACAGGATATGGAACAACTGATTGATTTAGCATAGGAAAAGGAGTACGACAAGGATGTATATTGACACCCTGCTTATTTAATTTATATGTAGAGTACATAATGCGAAATGCCAGCCTGGATGATTCAGAAGCCGGAATTAAGATTGCTGGGGAAAACATCAACAACCTAAGATATGCAGATGATACCACTCTAATGGCAGAAAGTGAAGAGGACCTAAAGAGCCTCTTTCTGAGGATAAAAGAGGAGAGCACATAGGTTGGCTTGAAACTCAACATCAAAAAAACTAAGATCATGGCATCTGGCCCCATCACTCCTTGGCAAATAGAAGGGGAAGTCAAGGAAGCAGTGACAGACTTCGCATTCCTGGGATCCAAGATCACTGCAGATGGTGACTGCAGCCATGAAATTAAAAGACGCCTGCTCCTTGGGAGGAAAGCTATGGGAAACCTTGACAGCATAATAAAAAGTAGAGACATCACCCTGCCAACAAAAGTCTGCATGGTCAAACAATGGTATTCCCAGTAGTACTGTATGGCTGCAAGAGTTGGACTATAAGGAAGGCTGAGCTCTGAAGAATAGATTTTTTTGAATTATGGTGCTGGAGAAGACTCTTGAGAGTCCCCTAGACTGCAAGGAGATCAAAATAGTCAATCCTAAAAGAAATCAACCCTGACTGTTCCCTGGAAGGCCAGATACTGAAGCTGAAGGTCAAGTATTTTGGCCACCAAATGAGAAGGGAGCACTCACTGGAGAAGACCCTGATGCCAGGAAAGATTGAAGGTCAAAGAAAAAGGGGATGGCAAAGGTTGAGATGGCTGGACAGTGTTATCGAGGCAACGAATATGAAATTAAACAAACTCCAGAGCATGATGGAAGACAGGAGGGCTGGCGTGATATGGTCCATGGGGCCATGAAGAGTCGGACTCAACTGTGCGACTGAACAACAACAATGTAGGTCATGAGGCACACATGCTCAAACTCTAATCACCCCGCCCCTCCCATTAGTCCAGTATAGCCAAGGTCTGAATTTACTAAAGCTAGAAGAAACTGGGATGGGATTAAATAAAATTGGAGAGAAAACAATTCCCTTAAACCAGTTTGGTGTAGTGGTTAAGTGTGTGGGCTCTAATCTGGGAGAACCGGGTTTGATTCCCCACTCCTCCACTTCCACCTGGCTGGATGACCTTGGGCAAGCCGTAGTTCTGACAAGAGCTGTTCTTGAAAAAGAGCAGTTTCTGTCAAGAGCTCTCTCAGCCCCACCCACCTCACAGGGTGTCTGTTGTGGGGAGGGGAAGGGAAAGGAGTTTGTAGGCCGCTCTGAAACTCCAAGTGAAGGGCAGGGTATAAATCCAATCTTCTCCTCCTCCTCCTCTTCTTCCTAAATAATTGCACTTTCCCTATGATTCTTTAAACTGTGAGAGAGCCTCTAATACCTTATAAGGGTAGAATTCTAACTCAAGAAGAAGGTAGACCCCACAGATTACATAAGGCTACCACTCTCAATCTTCCATAGTCCAGATTAATACAGAGTACCACAAGAACTAAAAAAGACTTAGAAAAATGAAAGGCACAATTAACTCTGTATACCTAATGGTAGAGCTGCGGTGGCTCAAGTGGTTAAGACGCTGAACTGCAGGCTGTGGAAGGTCAGTAGTTCAGCCGTTCAAGACCCTGGTGCCGCAAGACAGGGTGAGCTCCTTTCTCTAGTTCCAGCTCCTGCCAACCTAGCAGTTCGAAAGCAATAAATTGCAACTAGATAAATAAATACCACTTCAGTGGGAAGGTAACAGCGTTCCGTGCACCTTGGTGTTTAGTCAGGCCGGCCACATGACCATGGAAACGTCTTCGGACAGCGCTGGCTCTTCGGCTTTGTAACGGAGATGAGCACCGCAACCCTAGAGTTGGATTCGACTGGCTTTCGAGCAAGGGAACCTTTACCTTTACCTAATGGTATGTGCACATGTAATCTTTTGTTTATTTTTTAAAAATTTCCTAAATACTTCTATTTTTTTCCTTAGCCCAACACAAACAACAGGTTAAACACTTAGGTTCTAATATAATAAAATGGTTAAATGATTTATCAATATAATAAACTAGGAATAAGGCCTATTGTGGAAATAAATACAACGAGCTCTAGAAAGAGGCTCTGGGCAGGTGCCCTGGCCTTGGGCACTCAGCATCAATTTACTGTGGTGACCTCAGCAGGGTATAATGACACAGAGCGTACCGTTTTCTCCAGGGGAACTGATCTCTACCATCTGAAGAGCAGTTGTAATTCTGAGTGATCTCTAGCCCTCCCCTGGAGATTGGCAACAATGGTTCCCCAGGAGGAAATGGCTGGTTTGGAGGGTGGCATCTATGGCACTGTACCTGTCTGAGGTCCCATCCCCTTCTCAAACCCCATGCTCTCTAGGCTCCACCCATCAAATATCCAGGAATTTCCATACCTAAAGTTGGTAACTATCTCCTCCCCTCTCAGCAGCCTCTTCCTAGGCAAAGTTCTGTTTTTCTTGTTAGTGGGGAGCAAAGCAGCCTACTTCATTCTCCTCTTCCGCTTTGTGATCTGTACAGCAACCCTGCAAGATAGGTTAGGCAGAAAGTCTGGGGCTGGTCCAAAATCACCCAGGCAGCTTCCATAGGGAGGTTCCTGCTAACTGAACAGGAGCAAGCAGCCAGGGCTAGCGAAATAATGCCAGTCAGGAGGCATGAAGTCACCCTGAGAGTGCTGGCAGGCCTAGGGTTGCCAGCATAGACAGATTGATGCAAAGGCGGATGGAAAAGTGTCCATATCTCTATTTTGCCTTAAATTGGTTTTGATGCCAGCAGAGTGAGAAAATGCCAGAGGCTCTGGATGAGTGCCCCATGGTAAATGGACCAAACAGTTCCTAAAGATTTTCCAAAACACTACTCTGTCAATAATTCGTTCTCTACACTCACAGCATCCCCTGCCAGAATGCAACACATCCCCAGCACTTTGAATTAGCACCAGAGCTTTAAGAGCTCTCCAGTCCCTTCCCCTCCCCACAACACACACCCTGTGAGGTAGGTGGGGCTGAGAGAGCTCTGACAGAAACTGCTCTTTTTCAAGAACAGCTGTGCCAGAACTATGGCTTGCCCAAGGTCATCCAGCAGGTGCAAGTGGAGGAGTGGAGAATCAAACCCATTCTCCCAGGTTAGAGTCCGCGCACTTAACCACTACACCAAACTACCTCTACACCAAAGCAGCTGACATTATTCTCCTCTCCCCCATATGATCCGCACAACTACCCTATGAGGTATGTTAAGGTTGAAAGTGTGTGAATGGTCCATAATCCCCCAGGCAGCTTTTATAACATGAACCTGGGACCTGCACACCATCCTCTGAAGCACTCTCAGGTACATATCTGTGGCAGTAATCGGGTGACGGCTGGCACCTTTTCCTATCATTTTTTGCCTTGTGGTATTCTGCTTGTGGTGTGATCTGTCTTTTTTGTGGTGTGGCATGGTTGTGTTATTGGGTTTGTTTCTTTTGAAGGGGAAGTGATGTGTTGTGAGTGAAGACATATTTTACCTCAGAATACACCAGGTCGCATATGCAACTGACAGTTCCAACTCTTTGGGGGGGGGGAGTTTGAGGTGCAGAATGGAGTGAAGTCCAATCAGCTTCTATATGCAAATGACCTTGAAATGCTGGCCCAATCAGAGAAGAGTGGCCTAGGCTGCAGTGGGTGGGAGAGTACTCAGGCAACACAGCCAGTGGATAGAGACACCTTGTGATTGACACATCATGGAGCCAACTGATTTTGGAGTGCATAGAATGTTGCCAGACAAAAATGCAATTATGTATAAGGAGAGATACCAAGTAGGCTCAGCCCATCCTGAATTCTATCCCTGTTAATGGTGAGGTCAGGGAATGAATGCTATGAGGTACGAATTTCCTAATCACCTTCCCAACCATGCCATACACCACAGGGAAGAAGAGATAAATGTACCTCACTCTTCTCTTGTCTCTCTCAGGGTCAGAACTAGATGAGCAGCTTTCAGTTCACCTCACACTATAGCTCTAGGCTGCTGAGGTTCAGAGCTGGGTGAGCAGAAAAATATTCATCCAGGCGTGGAGCTCAATGGAGACAGACTACGATTCAATGAAGATGGGGATTTCATAATCATTCTCCCATACACAGGATTGCTCACACAGACTACTACTTGCTTCACAAAGACACACACACACACCAGTTTCCCTCTTGGTTCCCTTCAGCATACACAATAATGTGACAGGAATCTGACAAAGATATCCTTTCTGACCATAATGAAAGGTGACCACATGTTACCCGAGTAAGTGTTTCACACCATCCCCATTTATCAAAGACAATTTCCCCTGAATAATAAAGTGTGATGAACTACCTGAAGAAACGTGGAGCCATCTGGCTGCCTCCTTCATCATTAACATTCACCTTCAATCTATGCCTGTCTTGTTTTGTAACTACTTGAGTGACGGGAGAATTAGTTCATTCCCATGGTTTTTTCCCATAGTCAAGCTTTTTCCTCCCCCCCCCCCCGCATCATGCATTCATGCGTTTGCTTAACAGAAGGTGAGAGCAAGAGAGGGAAAAAAATTAGAAGTCTAAACTAATTTGAGACACCACAGCATAACTACTCCTTGCAGATGTCATGGTGTTTGCTCTATACATATTCATAGGAATAATAATACTATTTTTTCCCTCAAGGGAAATAAACACATACGCTAAGGCTGCATAAGAATCATGGTAACAGTTGTACAATTCACAGAATATTAGGAAAGTGCTTCAGTCTTGCAACTTGGCTTGCAGTAAATATACTGAATTACTGTAAAAATATCTGAGACCCTCCAATTCTTTATCTGTTCCCAGATAATTTTAGATCATTTATTACTACTAAAGGGTATGTGGAGCAAGGAAAGAACAGGGTCTCGTGTAGGAATGGGCACAAACTGGCTGACGAACTAAAGTTCATCGTGAATTTTGGCTGGTTTGTGAAGCAATATTTGTGAAGAACCACCATGAACTTCCACGAATTTAGGTGCAGGTCATGGCTGTTTGTGAAGAGTAGAAAGCATGGGTTTACCCCTGCTTTCTGCTCTTCATGAAAAACAGCTCAGCTGTTTGATATAAGTGGCTCCAAACCATTTAAACTCTGCTTTCTGCTCCCCATGAAAAGCCATTTAAACCCCTGAATTCTGCTCTTCACGGGGGTCAATTTGTGAACCAGCCTCCCGGTTTGTATGGGTTCGTGGTTCAGTTCGTGGTTCAGGCATGAGTCATGAACTGAACCGAACAGCAAATATGTGATTCATGCCCATCCCTAATCTCATACCACTGAAATCCATGCACAGAGCTTTCCTGCAAAAACCATCCTTCAGACTGTGAAACTCTCTCCCTCAGAAAGGTTGGTTCCATTCAATTCTTGGACCAGGATTAAGACTGGATTAAAATAAATTTATTATTATTTATTTTATTATTTAAAACGTTTTATGTCACCTTTCCACCGAATTAGGTTCCAAAAGAGGTGAACATAAATACATTTAAACATTTAAACAATTAAAATACAGTTTAAAATATAAAGTTTTATTAGAAACACATAAAACAAACAACACTAAAATGAGACCCAATAATAACCATTACTGGGGGTATACCAGATGAAACAAAAAAGTCTTCACCTGCTGCTGAAAGAAACCAATAGAGGGAGATAGATGAATCTTCCTGGGGTGGGAGTTCCAAAGTTTGGAGCCATGATGGAGACGGGCCTTTCTTGGATTGCCACTTGTCTAGTCTAAGATGGCAGGGGCAACCGAAGTAGCCTAAAATGGTAGGGGCAACCAAAGATGACAAGTGAATGTGTAGACTTGTATGGGAGAAGGTGGTCCTTAAGGTATGTTGGTTCCAAGTACAGAGCTTTAAAAGTCAATGCCAGCATCTTGAATTGAGCCCAGAAGCAAATTAGCAGTCAATGTAGGTGGAACAAGACTGGACTTATTTGGTCCCTTGTTAGCCAATTTGCCTTATTTCTTAATAATAGCTTGGGGAATTATGAATATAAAATTGCAATAGGCATATAGCATGGATCATGACCTGTGTATACTGGAGTCAGAATTCCCAGGAACCCAGGAATAGACACAAAAATTGGATAGCTAAAATAATGATTTCTTTACTAGATATTCTCAAGCATACAAACAATAGCCAAGCATTCATACACACAATACAGAACCAAGAAAGCAGAGGTTATGAATAACTAATAGAGGGGTCAGTTATAGGGCGATACTACCTGTCCAGACATGCAGAGGTCCATGAAGAAGAGATTTATGGCCCAAATCCAAAGTGATATCCAGATATCACCCTCCAAACAAGCTGTTGCCAATCTCTCTGTGATATCCAGATCTGAAAAATACAATTTTTTCCCCCAAGGTGCACATCCATAGTGGCCAGCTTCTGTCTTTTTGGTTCTCAACTCATATGCAATTTCTCCTGCTGTGACTCATATGCAATTTCTCCTCAAAATCTTTTAAAAAGGTAAATCTCTACAAGCATCTCACTTCAGTTGTCTCTGCTGAGACATTTCCTACTTGCCCTCATACAGAGAAAGGATCCAGACTCTTCAAGTTAAAGCTTTCTAACTCCATTTAGGATTGCACTGTCACTGAAGAGACTTACTTCTTCCCTCACACTGACTTTTGGACTACTTAATATCTATCACTGTGTCACTGCTAACAGTGTTTCAGTCAAACCTCCCCATTTCTATATCCCTCTTAAAACTGGAAATAAATTGTATTTTGTTTAAATGTCAGTTCAGCTTTTAATAGGGTAATAACATTGTCAAGAACTTTGGTTCAGTTAAAATGGAGTTCTGTTCTAAAAGTTTAGTTTAGTCTGGCTGTGGCCTGTTTTGCTGAAATTGTTTGTCTCTGGAATTGCACACAATCATGCTGGGAGAATAGCTTGCACCTGCAAAGATAAGGTGTTCTTCTCCCTGCTTTGGCTCCCCAATTAACATTCCATTCAGTTAAGTCCCTGTAAGAGACTGGGGTGGAGTGAGCTGTAGATCACCCCACTGCCCTTCTGACATGGACAGAGAACCAATGAAGTCATCCTGTTACTGATTGGCCTTCCTGTAACTATAGGATATTGCCTGAACCCTGATTGGTGTAAAGGCCTAACTGCTATCTAGGATTCAGACCATAAATTATCTATCTTGAAGCCTATTTAGGGGGCTTGATGGTGCCTGCATGTTATGCTGACATGTTGTTATTGTCCTGCTCACTCTGGCCATCTTAAGACTTTGTTGCTGAATCCAACCAGCCTTGCTTCTAAGACTCTGGAGAAGAGTTGCTTTTGGACCCAGAACTTTGAATGGGTAACATCTTGTCTTCTGAAAACCAAGGTTTGAAAGTGTTTAGTCAGCTTCTTAATGTCTAGTTTTATTGTTTTCTTCCTCACAGTATTTTAAGTAATCTTTGCACCTTAATAAAATTATATATTAAATGCTAAACTCTGGTTCTTTGTCTCTATAGCTGCAATAATAAATGTAGTACCTAGACTGGCAGTCCACTACCATAACAGTAATTTTGGTGGTTTTCCTACTGTGAGCCAACTTCACAGGGAGGACTCCCTAGGTAACTCCCTAGATAGTTTGTCCTTTGGCTCCTGACTGGAGGGACATAGAAGGACTGGTGGTGGTAGCCAACCCAGGTTGAAGGTGCACAGGTGCCTCCACCACCTTTTGTAATTTGCAGCTAGCCAGCCTCTTGGTGAAAAGGTCTTTAAGAACATAAGAGAAGCCAATGTTGGATCAGGCCAATGGCCCATCCAGTCCAACAGTCTGTCACACAGTGGCCAAAAATATTGCTTTAGCCCAGGTTGGGCTGGGGAGACCTTTTTGACACTATAGTAACATTACAAACCTGGCTCTTTTTGCTGATTCACTTAAACTGAAAGGGTTACATGTTAATAACGAAACCAAGTTATATCTGCTAATAAGGGTGTGAACTCCCCGCCCCCGAGTTCCATTGGTCACACATTACCAGCAGCCTCACCACCACACACTGTCAGTGCCCTGTGAACTTCTCTGACCTTGAAAACTTTCCAGTAATGGTAGCAAAAGATCAGTCCAGTGGAGGCTTGGGTCCTCAGACCTTCCCCACTCCCAAGAACGCAACTTCTCCAGGGACTCAATCTCCAGTTCTTCTAGTTCTGCAGAGAAATACCAGGTCTTATCTCCATTTTAAAATATGTAATAGTTTGGCAATGTTAGCTCAACAGGCAAGTATAATGCCATGCTGCTCTGCAGATCTCATTAAAATGTACACACACACATACAACAGAGGGATTAATCTTTACTTAGCTTTCCTTGAATTAATTCACCGAGCTTCGGAACGGAGACCAGCTTTGAGTAGCTTCTATTCTAGTACTTTTGAACTGTCATCTCTTCTCTTCAGAAATGAGGTGGTGAATTAGTAGCACATAATTAGTTGTATGAGTTACCGTACCGCTAATTTAACACTGCTGCCACCAGCAGCTTCTCGATACAGCGGGCACAGCCTACTATCAACACTTGCCATTTTGAAAGAAAACCAAAAAATCCTCAGGGATCCACACTCATGCACACAATGAACATTACTTTTTATTTTTTAGTGATAGGGGAGTGTCAAGCTCCCCTATAGAAAAAAATGTCCCACAGGATTTAGTTCCTTCTGTCCATTATAGAACAAGTGGGCTTTTGTCAGGGGAAATCAGCTTTGGACTATTGTGCTCCTTTAAGTCATCTAGTGAGCAAGTACAGCAAAGAAAGGCACTCTAAGTTATTTGCAGCCTTCCTAGATTTGAAGGGAGCTTTCGACTCCATCCCTAGAGACCTTTTATGGAAAAAAACTAAGGGATCTGGCTATCAATGAGAAGTTGCTTTTCCTGATTAGGAAGCTCCACCTCAATACTACTTACCAGGTGAGATGCTCTAAGGAGTGTGACTTAACCCCTAAGATACCAATAAATGTTGGAGTAAAACAAGTTTGCATTCTAGCCCCTCTATTACTTAGTCTCTTTGTGAACGATCTAGACTGTTACTTGAAAACCATTGATGGCCACAGTCCCAAATTAGGGGTGATCCATCTCCCATTGCTTTCTCCCATTGCTTCTCTACACAGATGATGTGGTACTTCCTTCCCTGACACAAGTGGGAATGAAAAAACTCTTAGTCCACTTTCTCAAATATTGTGATGTTAATAAATTAACTTTAAATGTTGGGAAATCTAAGCCTTTGGGAAGATGTGGAAGCCTAATAAATAGAAGGTAAAGGGTAACCTGATCGAGCAAGTTCCAAGCTTTCAATACCTGGGTGTACATTTTCATCATAGCCTCAGATGGGATGTACACAAAATGGAAATGACCATATCTGTCAATAGTACCATGCTTACTGTTTCCCATTTTCACTATACTAAGGGCAATCAGTATGTGCCCGCAGCCCTGAGGGTTTTCAACCATAAGATCAGTGCTAAACTGATGTATGGGGTTCCAATTTGGATTTCGGCCATAAAAAAAGTCCAGTCCAAATTTTTATGGAAAATATTAGGCCTTCCTCTTTGTGTGCCCTATGTGGCCATCTGTCTGGAGACAAATCAGAGACTTTTGGAAGTGAAAGCTTGGATTATGACATTTAAATTCTGGCTCGGGTTACATTATAGAGCTAATTTTAGTCCTCTTATTTCACAAATGCTTACCGAGTCCTCATCCTCTGGATGGTTTCTCCATATAGAGAGTAAGATCATGAGTATAGGAGTTAGTTTTGGAGAGCTTCTTTTGTCAGAAGGTCAGCCTTTGGCTTGATAAAACAAAGACTCCTCGACATAGAACGCCAAGAGCTGATTAGCCTGGTAGATGCTCCCCTTTGAAGGTAGGATTCCCTTCCCAAGGGTTTATAGTAGAATATCTTTTCTGTTTAACCACTCCTCGTTATCCAATAGCTTTTATGTTTTAATGTGCTGCCTTTGGCTGTACTGGATGGTTGGTTCACTAAGACTCAATATGAGGATAGACTATGTCCTTGTGATGTTAATGAAATCGAGAGTCTGGAACATATCCTTCTGCACTGTATCTGCTATTGTGATATTCGATCATTATATCTTGAGCCTTTACTGAGAAACATAGCAAATCAATCTGATGAATGGAAGACATCTTATTTAGTCTCTACTCACTCCATAGTGAATACAGAGTTGGTGGCCAAAATTTTGTTTTTGGCTTCCACGAGGAGGGAATGTATTATTAGGTGCATATAATTTTTGTATTTCCCTGCCTGTCAGTTTTGATATGATATGCCAATAAAGGTCTTTGATTGACTATAGACCACAGAGGAGGGGTGGAATGAAGAAGCAGGTTGGCTAATTGGTGGCTGCCAATATTATCTCAGTTGTCTATTAAATTATAGCCTTTTGTTTTCCCTCTTGGGAACACAGCCAGGAAAGCAAAAGTGATCAGTTAAAATTCATCCTGGCCGTTGACCCTACATGAGGTTCCAAAAGCCTGGGTTTTATTTTTTTGTTGTTTTATAGCTGTTCTTATTCCTGTACATCTGCAAACATTGGAGAAAAGTCTAGAAACATTAATATTATTATTTTATTTTAGGAAAACATTGGGGGTACAGAAAAGAAAAGGGAAAGAAAAAGGGGGGTTGTACAACATAATTGTGTTTGTTGAAGACAATCATGTAGTACAAAATGTGTAGGACAGAGAATATTTTCCCTTTCATCACCTTCATTATAATTCTAGGGATATTATGTATAAAATGTAATAGTTCTTATTTCTGTTGGGAGTACGATTACATTCACCACATCCCAAAATCAGCTCTGAATTGTAGTTTCTCAAACAGTAGCTCATCCTACCACCTACCACACTGCTTTTGAAATCCAGGTTACTTTTAAAAGCAGCTTCCAATATGGCTGTTCAAAGAAATCCCAAGGCCTTGGAGGCATCTAACATCTCTCTGATGTCATGTTTTTATGTCTGTGACTACCTTTATGTACATACGTTCTTTAAACAGATGGATGCATTTCTATTTTGGTGCAGTGTCTTTGGCCATTTCTCACTCAGAATAGCTATTTTCATTTTGGGAATGCTTTAATACTTTTTTTTAAAACAAAGGTTCTATTGACTCCTAAAGTATTTGGCATATTTTAGAATTGGTTACTACATTCAACATCCTTCCTACAATTTTGTAATGAACAGGCTTGACATTTACAACATGTTTTATTAATCCTCTACCCATAATCCTCCCCAGGGATAGAGCTCTTCTCTCTTTCTTAGATATAGTCTGTCTGACTGATGACTAGAAATCGCTATGCTTGCGCATGCACGTGCCGTGCATAAAGATGTTTCGAGAAGAGCCCAGTACCACTGACACTGATGTGCTTGATCTTCAGCAAATCCCTGTAGAAACTAAAGAATATCAGAAGTTGAGAATAATTAATAAGGTCAACACCAGCAGATGTCAGGTTCCTTGAAGCATTGCCTGCTTCTTACAAAGGAAATACAAAAAACAAAACAATGCTGACACCTTTTTTTAAAAAATGGGAGGTACACAAAATGTTTTCCCCCTCTGAAGATGCTATAATTTTCATAGCATAATAATAACCAGTTTTCTGCCAAACCTGTGCAAGACAGTGCCAGGATTAAGAAAAGTAGCAAAAAGATTGTTGGCATTTCTTGAAAAAAGTTTGGCACAAAGTTAGAAAGTGAAGAGTTTTGTTTTTTTAAGGATTTGTTTTTGTACCATTGTTTTGAGATATGTCCCATGACATTGTAGCATAAAATGGGTACAGCACAAAGATTTACAGCTCAGTTCTATAATGTTTACTTGAAATTCAGTCCTACTGAATTCATTCTACTTACCAAGGAAGTAAATTGGATTGACAGTTTACAGATCTTTAGTTCAAATCTTACATTGGCTCTGACCTCCCTGGTCTAGCCTTCAAACCTCAGTCTCTCCACCTACCACACAGGGATCATAACCTACTATAAAAGGCTATTGTTAAATTAGTGAATAGTAAATTAGTGAATATTTGGCAAGTAACCATAATGGGAACATTAATGTTATTGAGTTCAACATTTGTATAAATAGGGAGCTGCCCAGAAAGACCAACACAACCACTTTTAACTTTAAAAGGGGTGACTTCTCTGAAATAAGGGGACATGTGAGGAGGAAACTGAAAGGAAAAATAGAAAGAGTCAAGACTATTGGGGAAGCTTGGAGACTATTTAAAACTACAATCCTAGAAGCTCAGATAAAATATATACCACAGGTTAGGAAAGGCACAAATAGGTATAGAAAAAGGCCTGCATGGTTAACAAACAAAGTAATGGAAGCTGAAACAGGTACGAAGGATTCCTTTAAGCAGTGGAAAGCTAGTTCTAGTGAGCTTGATAAAAGGTAACACAGGCTGTGGCAAACAAAATGCAAGTCTGTGATCAGGCAGGCAAAAAGGGAATATGAGGAGCATATAGCAAAAAACATAAAGATCAACAATAAAACTTTCTTCAGATACATTACAAACCAGCGAGGGAGGCAGTGGGGCCCTTGGATGACCAAAGGGTAAAAGGAGTAATGAAGGAAAATGGCTGAGAAGCTGAATGCATTTTTGCCTCCGTCTTCACTGTGGAAGATGAGAAGTAGTTGCCCACTCCAGAACCACTGGTTTTGGGAGGGGTGTTGAAAGACCTCAGTCAGATTGAGGTGATGAGAGAGGAGGTCCTACGACTGATAGACAACTTAAAAATGGATAAATCACCAGGGCCAGGTGGTATACATCCGAGACTTCTGAAAGAACTCAAATGTGAACTTGTGAATCTCATGACAAAAATATTTATTTATTTATTTATTTATTATTCACATTTCTATCCCGCCCTCCCCGGAGGCTCAGGGCGGCTTACAGGGCGTATCGCCAGATAAAACAATAAAACAATACCAAATAGTAAAATACATCACCATTAAACCAATTTTGGTGCTCCTCTCAGTCAATTCCCAAATTCCAAATTACACTTTCTAAAAGCAAGATGGCCACCCCCTACACCTCCCGTTCTCGCCCATAGTGCAGCGATTATGGGGCATTGATGAAACGTGCCCCCCCCTGATGTCCATATATATGGGGCGTTGATGGTAGACTAGTGCATTGGTGGTGCACTAGTGATGGACTAGTGGTGGCAGCTCCTATTCAAAAGCCTGGCGGAAGAGCTCCGTCTTGCAGGCTCTGCGGAACTGTGCTATGTAACCTTTCATTAAAATCTGCCTCCATTCCTGAGGACTGGAAGGTAGCTAATGTCACTCCCATCTTTAAAAAGGGTTCCAGAGGAGATCCGGG
>NW_015173185.1:193108-194560 GCF_001447785.1 Gekko japonicus | reverse complement strand
ATGCTGTGCCCGTTCCCAGCCCGTTCCCAATCCGCCCCTCCCAGCCAAACCCCGCAGCAAAAAAGAACCACCTACCTAGGTGGTTCTTTCCTAAAGGCTGCATCACTGCCGGCCATGGGATCGCCGGCGCGTCTTTCCACCGGCGCATCCCTGGCCCCCAGCCGTACTGCGCATGTGCAGTTCGGCAGCCTCCCCCTCCCAATCGTCTCTTCCTCCCCGGCATCTGATCGTGCCGGGGAGCAACGGCGCCGTGGCTCGGGATCGTGGGATCCCGCCGCGGCGTCTCTTTTTTGGTGCGGCTTTTAAAAGCCGCACTTTGGCCAGTGTTTTCCCTGCCATGTGGCAGAGTCCTGTGTACAGTTCTTGTCACCACTAGTGATGTGCAAAACAAAAAAAAATCGGCCAATTCTGATTCAGCCGAATGAGGCTGAATGTGATTCGGACAGCTGAATGACCCCCCGAATGCCACTTTTGGCAATGCAAGCCGATTAGGGTGGCATTTGGCTGGCCGAATCACATTCGGCTCAATTATACCCTACGGGGACTGTCCCCATAGGGTTTAATAATCTCCCCCTTGAAGGGCGGGTTTCCTATCACTGAAGGGAAGCCAAATTGTCTTCCCTTCAATGAAGGAAGCATGCCACCTCTGCACTCAGAGGCGGCACTCTCCCTTCATTGAAGGGAAGGCAGTTTGCCTTCCCTTCAGTGAAGGGAGCCCACTGCTCCCCAAGCTAGCCCCCCCTGCCTTCCCTGGCCTGCCCGCCTAAGCGGACGAGCCAGAGAAGGCCTGCAGAACCCCCCCTTCTCTGGCCCGTGAGCCAAGAAAGGCCCTGGGAGGGTGCCTTCCCTTCGCCTAGCAAAGGAATTCCCTGAATGGATGCTGAATATATGGCATCCATTCGGAGAATCCCTGTTCAGCCAGCCAAATCAGATTAGAGAATCTGAATTGGCTTTCAGCGGGCTGAATAATGCCCAATAGGCATTATTTGGTTGTTGTTTTTTCAGTTCGTCTGAAACGAATGCACATCCCTGGTCACCACACCTCAAAAGATATTATAGCATTGGGAAAAGTGCAGAAAAGGGCAACTAGAATGATAAAGGGGTTGGAACACCTTCCCTATGAAGAAAGGTTAAAGTGCTTGGGGCTCTTTAGCATGGAGAAATGATGACTGAGGGGTGACATGATTGAGGATAGAGCAGGTAGAGAAAGAGGTACTTTTCTCCCTTTCTCACAATACAAGAACTCATGGGCACTCAATGAAATTGCTGAGCAGTTGGGTTAGAACAGATAAAAGGAAGTACTTCTTCACCCAAAGAGTGATTAACACATGGAATTAACTGCCACAGGAGGTGGCAGCGGCTACAAGCATGGACAGCTTCAAGAGGGAATTAGTGGCTATTAGCCACAAGGTATAGATAGGAACTCTCAGGCTGGGGCAAGTGATGCTCTGT
>NW_015173185.1:186567-192825 GCF_001447785.1 Gekko japonicus | reverse complement strand
GGAATGGCAGGCTGATGTTTGAATCAAAAATTCTGTTTGTACTACACCATATACAAGAGGAAGGCAAAGTCTGGATACAATGCAAATAGCATCAGCCTTTTTCAGCAATTTGAAAATTTCTGTAAGTGGAAAGGAACTGTAGGATACAGACAAGTACCGGGGTGGAGAAAAGGGAATATTATCTTCTATACTGCCTCCACCAATATACCCCCACAAGGCAGCTCTGACCATCACACCAGAGACTATTAATAGCTCTACCATTCAGGTCAGTAAGAACAGTTGTTGAGGAGGATCAGGCTTTCTTGGTGGCTGCAACTGTGACTGTGCTGTGGAATGGGCTTCTCAAGGAATCAGAATGGCCCTGGGCTTGCATGGATTTCTGAGGCTCTGCAAAGCAGGGCTTTCCAATGAGCGATTGGTGGCCCATAAGTAGAGGCTGTGGTTTGCTTCCTTCGATTTGTATTTCTGTTGATATATTTGCTATAAGCTACTTTGGGTCCCATTAATATAACAGGATATAAACATTTTAACTATGTTAAATAAATAAATATACTAACCCAAAATCCCTGAACACTTTCTAGAGAGACACCATAGGAACTATTGCCATTGGGAAAGGATTATTATTAAGCAGGGGTGTTAACAAGCAAAGTGATGTCTGCGATGCATTGCTCAAGCCGGGACTCGATATTGTGTTTGGAGTCAGAAGGCAGGATCTTACTTCGTAATGACCCTCTGGAGGCAATGATGGAAAACAGAAATCACTAAGCACAGGATTGCCTAGCTGTAGCTGCAGGCCTCTCCTGTGGCTGCATTAAGAGAGCTTGCTAAGCTTGCCAAGGCAAGCCAGTGGTGAGAGAAACTGAATGGGGGAAGAGGGAGGAGGAATGGAGAAGGGTAGGTACTGGGTAAGCAGCAAAAGTAATGGCTAGCCTAATGCACTGTAATCGAAAAGCTAACCGTGTATGTTTAGGCTAATGGGATAAGCAACTGTAATCCAGCAAAAGAAAACTGAACCATTACAGAGAACACAGCTGCAGCATTTGAAATTCAATTAACTGTTATGTCTCCCAAAAGGTTTTGAATATCTTTTTCTTTTATATTCTAATATCCCCCCCCCGCGCTTTGATTAAGCTTTACATCTAGATGTATGTATGTGGATGTGTTAAAAGTTGTCTTCCAATAATCAAGACTATACACTGTGAATCTAATTTTATGTTATTAAAATATCTTGCTATTGCAGTACATACACATATAAGGCATGATCCAGCCCAAATTATGTACATTTCAGTCCCATTGATTTCTGTGAAGGAGTTCAGCACATATCGCCAAGCTTTTGTCCATTGAAATCAATTAGGCCTATCTATGTTTAACTTTGGCTGGATCCTGTCCATGATGTGTTAATACAGGTAGCCTAAGTTTGTTCTTCATTTGTCTGGCCTAAGCAAAGTACTCCAGAACTCCTGAAAGACTCTAATATCAAAAACAAATCTCCAGAATCTTGTTACTTTGGGATTCTACTGCTTTATTCCTCCATCATCTTGAAAAAGCAGGTACTTAACTGTAGATTAAATTAAGTTTTAATTCATTGGTGATAGAAACTGTTCAGGTAGGTCTCCACTCACCCTGAGGTAGTACAGTTTGGCCAATTATTTTAGAATTATTACATCAGATTTAAAGTGGGGGAGAGAGATTCTTTTGTGATATAACAGGAAAAACATTTGTTGGAGGCTACATCATGACAATATTTTAAAACAGAGTTACACATATGACTGTATTTGTGGCATTGCAATCCAACATGTATTATGTAAGAATATGATCATATTATACATATACAATGGATATCTGTAGAGGGTCCCCCCCATTTTAAGTTCACTAACAGAATATATGTCACAAATATATAGCAACAGGTTTCCAAGCAGTCATCACAAACCTGTGAAAACAAAGTTGGGGCCGGGGAGTGCAATGTTGTACAAGTACCCCTACAGAATCGGGAAAGATGTATGAATGGCATACCAGTCAATTGACTATCAAATGTCCATAAATCAGTTAATCTTTATTATGGTCCAAAAGCCCTACAGAACAAACATAGTTAGTTAATTACCTAAAATTATCTATCTACATGCATCATTCATCCTAGTACTTCAGACAATGAAAATGGTAAGTAGTTATTAAAGAAATTATACACAAGACATTATTTAAGTCTGTGTTTTCATAGCAGAGAACCAAAAATTAGCTACTTATACAGAGTTTCTTTGATCAACCCAGTGAGGCTGATAAAACGGAACACAGGCTATGGCAAATAAAATGCAAGTCTGAGGTCAGGCAGGCAAAAAGGGAATATGAGGAGCATATAGCAAAAAACATAAAAACCAACAATAAAACTTTCTTCAAATACATTAGAAACAGGAAACCAGCTAACCCCAACCAATAAAATTTTAAAAACCTTCTGCTCAGAAAACAGATCCATCAAAATGTTATAATCAAGCTGCATTTTGGTGGATTTTGATTGATAAGTTTAACAGTCTACAATGAAACAATACATGAACCAGTTATTCAATAAAATTATCAGCACAGGGACAAAATCTATAATTAGTCTGGATATTTTGTATCTTCCTGTCATTAATGCAGATGATAAAACATTGCATCTTTAATTTCTTTTTTGGGCAAGGTAATTGAGAGAGTGGTGTCCAAGCAGCTTCAATGTTTCCTGGATGACACATCGGCACTTGACTTGTACCAGTCCAGTTTCCACCCTAGTCATGGGACAGAGATGGTGTTGGTTGCCCTCATGGATGATTTTCACAGGGAACTGAATCAATGCGGGTTGGTGCTGCTGTTATTGCTAGACCTTACAGCAATGTTCAAGACAGTTGACCACAACCTGTTGACCCAAAACATTGCTGACATGGGAGTTTGTGGGGTAGTCTTACAAAGGCGCATGACATGGGAGTTTGTGGGGTAGTCTTACAGAGGCGCAATGACGTGGATGCAGCATGGCAGGAGCCTTCAGGACATTGGCTGATGCTGCGCCCAGGACGCGCCGCTCTGAGGAGAGGAAAAATCGGGACTGCCTGCTTGAGCCTGACCGACTGCCAGCTGAAGCGCCGGAACAACATTGAAGCCGCAAGAGAAGGAAAAAGTCTATGCCGGAAAGAAAAAAGGGTGCTGGTAGGTCTCCCCTCCCCTTTCACACTGTGGCCCTAGATAGGATTACCTACTACACTGTAGTATTCTGTAAACCGCTCTGAGACCCACTAGGGGTCATATGCGGTATATAAATCACATGTAAATAAAAAAATAAAATATCTCCAAGGTCAGGGACAGCGGGTAGCACTAGAGAGGAGGGTGTCAACTAGGTACCCCTTAATTTGTGGGGCCCCTCAAAGGGCAATCCTTCCCTCGATGCTATTCAACATATATATGTGCCCCCTTGCCCAGTTGGCATGGAATTTCAGTCTGGGATGTCACCAGTATGCTGAGGACACCCAGTTGTATCTGTTGATGGGTGGCCACCTGGACACCACCCCACAAAAACTGGTTGAGAGGTTGGAGGCCATGGTGGGATGGTTGAGGAACAGCTGATTGAAACTCAATCCAAATAAGATGGAGGTTCTGTGGCTGTATACGTGGGATTCAGGATTGGAGTCCCAACTTCCCACTCTTGACAGTGCACCTCTAATACCAGCGCAAAAGCCATCAAGAGTTTGGGCATGGTCATGGGCAGTGTTCCCTCTAAACTGAGTTAGTGTAAGCTAGCTCACAGTTTTTTAGCCTCCAGCTCACACATTTTTGTCTTAGCTCAGGAAGGGTGGCTCCAGAGCAAGCTAATTCATGCAGTAGCCAAATCACTTGCTCAGAACTTTAATACCAGTAGCTCACAAAGTAGAATTTTTGCTCATAAAACTCCACAGCTTAGAGGAAGCATTGGTCATGGGTACTTCCTTATCTATGGAGGTCCAGATCATGAATGTTGCCAAGCTGGCATTTTACCAGCTGCGTCAGGCAAGGCAACAGGCTCTTTCCTGTCTCACACTGACCTGGCCACAGTAATCCAGGCAACACTCATCTCCAGAATGGATTACTGTAACTCGCTCTACACTGGCCTGCCATTGAGACTGATCTGGAAACTTAAACTCGTCCAGAATGCAGCAGCGTGGGTCCTGACAAGGACACCATGGACAGCACACAGTCAATCTGTGCTATGCCAGCTGTACTGGCTCCTGGTGGAGTACTGGGTTAGGTTCAAGGTTCTGGTACAGACTTTTAAGGCCTTGATCAGTTAGGGACCCATGTATCTCTGGGACCACCTCTTCTGGTATGTCCCCTGAAGACCTTTACAGCTGAGAACAATATACTGGTTATCCCTAGTCCCCAAAACCATCCACGACCAGACCCAGGGCTTTTTCAACCCTGGCTCCTACCTGGAGAACTCTCTGATAAATAAAATCCATGGTCTGTGGGACCTTGTGCAGTTCTGCAGGGTGTGCAAGGCAGAGATGTTCCACCGGGCTCTTGGTTGAGGACAACAATGGGTACCATTGTATCTGACACTCCCTTCCCCTCACCCACTCTGCCTTCTCTCGCTCACTGCAAGATAGTGATGCATTCTATAATTTTTTTATGCCCTGATATTGTTTTTAGCTATTTTTATCTCTTGGATTATAAATTGTATAATACTATGTTGTTAACCGCCCTGAATGCTGTGAATTCAGAGAAGGGTGTTATATAAATTGAAATTATAATAAAAATAAATAAATACATTAATTAAAGCAATTTATTTATTTATTTATTAGTTTTAAAGTGTTTTTCATTTTTTGCAGGTTTTTAATTTGGTTATCCTACTGGTCTTTGTGGTTTATTATGGTTTTTCTCTGCATGAGTGGGATGTGACTGTACTGATTATGTTTATAGTGAAAAGCCACTGATGAAGACTGTGTGCTAAAATGCATATGGCACTTTGTTTTGTCTCACTGCCTGTAGAAGTTTGCATTCTGGTCTTGAACTGTTATTATATTAAACTAGCAGTAAAGCCCGTTGTGAAAGCAATACAACGGCCACTAGAAAGATGTGACGTGTAACAATAGCATAGGCTGGAAGGAGGTAAAGTAAATAATAGCAGTCGGTAATCGAAAGATACAAATGTGGAAGTAAAGTCTAACATACCTTATGGCATACAATAGCCAGCGTAGCCCACCTTTGTCACAGAAGATGGGCTACAAAATGTTGCAGAGAGGGGTTCATGGAGTAGCATCAACAACTGGGCAGTCTGTGAAGTCATTTGATGTTGGATGTCCATGTCATTCAATGTGGTCGTGGTCGCACTGTCCACCCTGTTAGAGCAGAGGTCTCAAGAGAAGTAGGTTTGAAAGTGAGTGGTCATGATGAAAGTCTGAGTAGGTCATGTGGGAATGAGAAGGAGGAGTCTTAGGAAATGGGTGTTGTGAAATGTCTATAGTTTTCATTGTGAAAAGGCATGGGTTTTTTTTGGTGCTTTGTAAGCAGAGTTGTACATTGAAGTTTAGGGTCTAAATGCATGACTAGACACATTAGATTTTAATGGTTTGATGCTTTTGAAAAGTGATGAAAAGGATACTTGCTGCTTTTACCAAAGCTGTATTATATAAAAGAGGTATTGCTCATGGAACTAACAAAGCAGTCTTTAAACTGAACATGAGTGGTTGGGTGATCCAGATGTAGTAGGACTGTTTGAGAGGTCACAGAAAAGCATTATGAGGGCAGCTTGTGAATATCTTGTATAGGTATAGCGCTTTTGGAACAGCTGGTGTAGAACTGTCTGTCACAGGGTATCTCATGCACAATGTGAATGAGTGCACAGAGTTCACTGAGTTAATCTATTGGTTAGTGGGTGGGTGCTGGGAGTGACACTGAGTTTTCAGTGTCAGCTGTGGGTATGTCACATTGTTCTAGCTGGAGAGATTGGATTGCCATTGAAGGCTCACTGTGTATTGTTAGCCGGGAGTTTTCAGTGTGATATATTGGCATGCTGCATTGTTCTAGGTGCAGAGATTTAACAGCGCTTGAAGGCTGTGCATTGTGTGGTTGTCGTGGCATGTTAGAATGTCTTTTTGGCATATCACATTTGGGACGCTTTGCCTTGTCACATATAGACTGCGTGTGTTTTGCCTCAGCATGTTCTTGTGGAGTAGGTTTTCTTTTTTGGCCTGGTAGGCGCTTGTAATGGAAAACCATTGTTGTTGTGTTTAGTGCTCCTTCAGGTAGTGAATGTAGAGCAGGAAT
>NW_015173185.1:183256-186085 GCF_001447785.1 Gekko japonicus | reverse complement strand
AATTAAAGTGATGTATTTTTCCTTTGTCTACTTGTTGCATTATGTCACAGGCACCCACAGCCTGGCATCACTTTGGTTATAGTTGTGGGCTTACCTGGTTTTGTCATGCAGAGTGTGTGTCTTGTTGGCTCGTGTGGAGCATGTGTGTTCTCAGTTCCCCCCTCGGTCTTGCTGGTGTTTGAGGCCTCGTCTGTGTCAAGGGTAGTCTGTGGAAAGTAAAGAGGTAGCCCATATTAGCAAGGGAGGACTGATGTTGTAAATGAGTGAGGGGCTTGTTTTGTCTAAATCGTCTCCCCACGCTACTCTCCCAAGCGTCTCTTAATTTTTCTGTTGTTGGTAGACTCTGCGCTTCCCTTTGTCCGATTTTCCCCATATCATTTTCCCCATGTCTGTAATTTTCCCCATGTCTTCTCCATGTACCTGGTCCTGTGACATGGACAGCATGTCTTTTCACTGCTGTCTGAGGATCCTGTGAGTTTTGAGGTTCTCTTAATCTGAAGTGTTATCTGTAGAAAGTAAAGCATTAAGTGATGTTAGCCACCAAGGATGGAAGTCACAGCCATGAGGCATTAGGGGTTTTTTTCCTAAAGATCTTGTCTAAACATCTCATGTGCTGAGACCAAAGTGTGAATCAATTTTTCCCATTTTGCAGAGCTAACTGGTTTGATCCACAGTCCGGCAGGACTGCACCTCCCATGGTATTCTGCATAGTCAGAACTGCAGTCAACTGATCTAGACCCTTTGGAAGTTTGAAGGAAAGGCTTCTCCAAGCAAAGTGGGAAAATCTGCAATGTTCCACTCATGTACATAGTCTTTGATGGTTCCTATCTTGTGCAGCAGGATGCCTGAGGAGGCCAGAAAGGCTCCCATAGTACCATTGTCCCACCAGCGATGCACGAAAGTGTGCAGGAAAGCATTCTTATATAGGAACCGTGTCCATATGTCTTGTGCACTTACCTGGTCCTCTGATGTGTACAGCAAGTCTTCTCACAGACGTCTGAGTCTCCTGTAAGTTTTGAGGTTCTCAGAATCTGAAGTGCTGTCTGTAGAAAGAAAAGTAGCAAGTGATGTCAGCCACCAAGGATGGAAGTCACAGCCATGAGGCATTAGGGGGTTTTTTCCTAAAGATCTTGTGTGCTATGGCCTGAATAAAACTTGGTCTCAAAGGTGCCACTGGACTGTTTTGGATTGGTAGCTATGGGGGTGGGGGACGTGCAGATTCTCCCTCGCAGAGGAGGATGGTTTCCATCTTGTGAAGTAGCATGCCTGAGAAGGCCAGGAAGGCTCCTAGAGTTCCATTGGTCCACAAGCCATGCACAGAAATGTGCCGGAGGGTATTCTTATATAGGAACATTGTCCCCATGTCTTGTCCACTTACCCGGTCCTGTAACGTGTAGAGTGTCTTTTCACAATTGTCTCTGTCTCCCGTGTTTTTTGTCGTTCTCTGAATGTGAGCTGTTTTCTGTAGAAAATAAAGAAGTGAGTGTTGTTAGCCACTAAAGATGGATGCAGCATCTCTGAGACATAGGATCTTTTGGGCTAAAGTTCTTGCAACAAAAGGACCATCAATTGGAAAACCAAGCACAGAAAAGTGTAGGAGGGCATTCTGGCACTGGCACATTGTCCCCATGTCTAATCTACTTACCTGGTCCTGTAATGTGTACAGTGTGTCTGTTCACAGTGGTCTCAGTCTCCTCTGACGTTTTTGGTCCCGGAATCAGAAGTGTTGTCTGTGGAAAATAAAGTGGTAAGTGATGGCAGCTTCCAAGGATGGATGCTGCATGTATGAGACAGTGGTTTTCTTGGTCTAAAGATGTTGTGTGCTGTGGCCAAAACTCAGAGATCAAGTGGGAAGGGGGGAGGTCTGTCCAATGTTTTCGACTGCCCTGATGGGACAAATCATAAGGAGGTGGCTTGAGAGCAGTGTTCCCTCTAACCTGAATTACTGTGATATAGCTCAGTTTTTAGCCTCTGGCTCACACAGTTTTGTCTTAGCTCTGGAAGGATGGCTCCAGCAAAGTGGGAAAATCTGCAATGTTCCACTCATGTACATAGTCTTTGATGTACATGAGTGGAACATTGCAGAACTGTAATGGCAGTGGCTCACAAAGAAGAATTTTTGCTCACATGAGTCCACAGCTTATAGGGAGCATTGGTTAAGAGTGTAGTGTGAGTAGCCAAAGAAGTGAGCAGTGCAAGGAAGGGGCTGTGAGGAAGCCATCCCCCCCACTGTCACTACCTGTAACTACAGTAGAGTGCCCCCTTTCCCATTCTGCCTTTTGCCCAGATCCACTTACATTAATGGCTTGAGCCTGCTGGCCTGCTGCATCATGCAGGAAGGTTAAGGAGTTGATGTTTCTTTGCAGCTGGTCTTGCTTTTTAGTAGGCTCACATTGTTGGGAGGAAGGCTCTCACCTTTTCCTCTCTTGCTGCCTCCCCCCCAGGCAAGCCTGGCCACCCTGCTGGCCCAGCGAGGCCAGGCCCGGACCTCCCACCCCCCGGAAAAGGTCTCACTGCTTCCCTGGGCCAGGCCCTGCCGGGCCAGGGATGCCCAATGCAGCCTTCCCCCCTCCCACCGAGCCAGGCCCGGCCGCCCCACTGGCCCAGCGAGGCCAGGCCAGGCTAGGGTTGCCAAATCCTTTTAACTCACCAGCGGGGGAGGCTCCGTCCCGGCCAGGAGTTCGGCGTTCGTTCTTGCGCGCGCGCGCTTCGCGCACATGCGCCGCTGCGACGTCACTGGAAGTGACGTCAGACGTTGCTGACGTTGGGGGCGTGGCCGAGCTCGTCGGGGGGAAAACATATGGTTTCCCCCCCCCGACGAGCTCAGCC
>NW_015173185.1:179086-183170 GCF_001447785.1 Gekko japonicus | reverse complement strand
ACCCCCCCCCCGCGGGAGCCAGGCCTGTCAGAACTGCAGCCCCGGTGAGGCCAGACCAAGGCCTTCCCCCCCCAAAAAAAGGTCCCCCAGCATCCCTGGGCCAGGCCCTGCCAGCCCAGAGATGCCCGACGTGGCCCTCCCCCCTCCCCCACAAAGCCTAGGACGGCCTTCCCACCCATCCCAGGAAGGGCCCACCGGGCCAGCGAGGCACCGCAGCATAGCCAGGCAAGGCTCCGGCGACCTAGCGAGGCTTGGAGCGCCACCCCCCGAAAGCTCCTCTGGCCCAGTGAGAGCACTTGGGCCAGGGCCTGCATGGCCAGCTGGTAGGGAGGGGGGTTCACTCACCTCAGCGAATGGCTCAGCAAGTGGCATCTCGCACGGCCCTCGTCGTCCTCCTCTCGTGGCCAGGGATGGCCATGGCTGGTGGAGCAGGGTCTCCGTGGCTGTAAGGCTCTGTGGCAGCAGGATCCCCCACTGTAAAAAGGCTCCAAACGGCTCTCCTGAAGCAAACAGTGTCCTCTCCCCTCCACGGACAAATGGCGTCATCTCTCCTCAGGTGAAGCTATGTTGTGAGGGGAGTTTTGGTGGGAGCTTGCTCTTTTGGTGGGACCCAGGCACACCTTCTGATGAGCAGGTCAGGCAGCCAATTGATTTTGCCAAGCATAGAATGTTACCAGACCATTGCCCTTTTATAAAATAGGACAGGATTATCTGTGTAGCGCTTTGTTCACACAACTGTATTGGTCATTATTTGTATATTGCAATATGTATTGCTCTTTTGTTTTGTCAACCTTTTCATTTACTCAAAATGTTTAACCTTAATGTTTACTCAAAACATTAAATTTGCCCAGTGTAAATGCAGGGCGATATTTTGGAATGGTTAATGGTGATAAATAACTTGCATATTGATGTAGAATCACTGGAGCAGTCAAATGTTGTGGGTTGGTTTGCCTGTTATTTGGCCATGGTTATTTCCTGCTTCCTTAGAACAGCTGCCTTTAAAAACTGACTTTTGTTTTATGTTAATTTGTTTTGTTTCTACTTTATTTTATTCTTGTCAAAAAAATCTATAACACAAGACTGGTGTTGCGGGATGCAAGCCAAAGAGCAAAACTTTTTTGGCAAATCATTCACATTTATAGAAACCTTACCTGACATTTTTTAACATTATAATAATTCATTACCATATTTTTGAATGATAATTTCATTGTTTCACAACAGATAAATCATGTGTGCCTGAAGAATGTATAGTTTGGCTCTCATTTGGGTGGGGAGAAAGAGAGCATGAACGGTGGGAAACCTGGTTGAGTGAATGAGCTCTTAATCTCAGAGTCAACAAACAATTTTGCTGCCAATTAATTCAATGCTATTTGTTAAATGTTGATAGATATGCCTGTCTGAGCTGCTGTTCAGCTGCAAAATTCACACTGACCTTTGAAAGGAAGTGTTGTTCATACCCTATTGCATCTGCAAGAATTTCCCCATGAAAAACTCACTGGTTTTAGGCATTTGTGGCCAAGGTTTAACAAATATCTAATTACTAGGATTACAGGAAACAGTTAACACATTCCGTCAATTACTCTAAATCAACAGATAGCTGTTAATTAGACTGTTTGCCCTATATTCCTGATGCAGTGCAACAAATTACTAGCATCTTAACCAATATACCAATGGCCAAATACTTCCCTTGACAAACTCACCAAATAAATAGGATAAACAAGGATATGTCCATATGGCCTCCATGGTCTACTTGTGGACTGGATGCTGGACTAGATGGATTTCTAGTCCATTAGGATTCTTCTTATGAATATATATTAGGCTTACCAAATCTCACCAAATCGCGGCGGGGGATCCGCATGTCTTCGCAGAATCCATGCCGCGGGGACGGTGAGACGCGTTGCACCGCCGTTGCCAGGACATGACGCTATGTGTTGCTCTGGCAACGGGGCTGTTTGGAGCCCTGTTGCCAGAGCTGGCAATGGCGGGTGCAACGCATCTCGCCGTCCCCGCGGCACAGATTCTGTGAAGACATACAATCCCCCGCCGCGACTTGGCAACCTTAGTATATATAGATAAAGGCATTTTCAAATCAAGGGAGGGAGGGAAGATCACAATTCATTCATGGGAAAGATCTTTAGGAAAAAGTTGGTATTCCAGTTCTTTATGTTAAACACGATTGAAATACAAACATGATGCAGAGGAAGAGGAGAGCCAACCATGTAACTGAATCCTGAAAACTAATTCTGAATAAGATCACAACCTCCGAAATTAAATAATACATGTTGCCTGCCTGCTTCATCATCAAATTTTAATTAGATTCTTCGCAGCTGAATGTCTTTGATCTGAGCTAAATAAATCATAGCTGCATTTTGGTGGGGAGTTTCAGGATAGGTTACATGTCATCCTAAGCTCATGCAAGAAAAGCAGGGACTATGTAGGAGCTGGCTTTATGTAGCCCTGCCATAACCCAAGGTCCTGGACAACCTTACTATTCACACGTATCTCATGAAAGATGAATGGCCATACTCCTCAAAACACAATGTCCCCAAGTGTTTTTGCTGGCTCTTATACTGTGTTGCAATAGCTGCTACATTAAATGCTGGTCCTGTGTTCTACACAGTGATGGAGGATTAATTCAGTATTACAGTGGGGCACTTTTTGCACATTAGGGAGTACTCTTAGGATCTGTACTCATAAATATAATTTGCTGTGTGAAAGATTACCAACTCTGACTGCATATGAGTTTTTTCCCCCTTAGCTTCTAAAGTCTGATAAGGACATAAGAGAAGCCATGTTGGATCAGGCCAATGGCACAAGTCCAACACTCTGTGTCACACAGTGGCCAAAACTCAGGTGCCATCAGGAGGTCCACCAGCAGGGCCAGAACTCCAGAAGCCCTCCCACTGTTGCCCCCCCCAAACCAAGAATACAGAGCATCACTGTCCTAGACTTAGGCCTATTATGCACACACAGCTTACTGCAGAGAATCCAAGCAGTCAAGCAATTTTCTAAATTGGGGTGGAACAGCACTTGTGATGTGGGGGGAGTGGCATTCAAAGTTGGGGTTTTTTAAATTATGTAATTGCCCCATCGCAGCTGTGCAGCAGCGTCCAGCAAGCACCTTCCATTTAAATCTTTGAGGTTCTGTTTTTGCACATGCATTTTAGTGTTAGTTCATTGGAAATACAGGCAAAGGGAGAAAACCCAGTGTTGAAATTGACCAGACTTTTTCTGAAACTGACAAGCAGCTGTGAAGCCCTGCTTTTCATATTGCTGAGCACTAGGGCATGCTCTGTTGAGTTATTGGCCACTGTGAAAAATAGGAAACAGTCACATGATCTCATAATGTGGGGAAACATGCTGAGTGTACAGAATGCATAGTAGAACCCACTGACACTACAAGCTGTGATCGCTAGCAACATGAATGTGTGTGTGCGTGCATGCACCTGTGCAAAGTTGGCTGCAACTCCACAATGGAGTTGCAAAGGGCTGCAATTTGTAAGGGGAGGAGTCCTCTGGCAGAAACTCTGGAGAGCTTTTTTAGTCTTGAACAGGGGTCTTTTTGTAGAAAAAGAGCTGCAGGAGCTCATTAGCATATAGTATGCTAATGAGTTACTAGGCTATTAACATATGCGATCCCCCCTGACATCACCGGAGTTACTAGGCTATTAGCATATGCGATCCCCCCTGACATCACCGGAAGTGATGTCAGAAGGGGAAGCAAAAGGGGGGGAGGCATCTTCAAAAGCCTCTCCTTCCCTTCCCCAGCTGGCCTGCAAGGGGGGGGAGTGAAGAGAGAAGGGGTTTAAAGTTTAACCCCCTTCTCACTAGAGTTGGGCCACAGAAGGAGGAAAGAGGGAAGGAAAGAGAGAGAGTAGAGAGAAGGAAAGAGGGAAAGAAAGAGAAGGAAAGAAGAAAGAAAAGAAGGAAGGAAAGGGGATAACAAGAGAGAAGGAAAGAGGGAAAGAAAGAGAAGGAAAGAAGGAGGGAAAAAAGAGAGAGAAGGGAAGAAGGAGGGAAAGAGGAAAAAGAGAGAAGGAAAGGAGTGAATGAAAGAAAGAGAGAAGGAAAGGTGGAAAAGAGA
>NW_015173185.1:151993-178791 GCF_001447785.1 Gekko japonicus | reverse complement strand
CGGTGCTCTGGCGCGCTTGGCCCCAAAAGACCCCTGGTCTTGTGCCTCTCCCCATATGTGCCCAAAGAGTTTTGCGCTCTCTAGTCCAGTACCGTTTGGTAGTCCCTGGCCTGAAAGACAGATGCCTGGTCTAGGGCCTTCTCAGCCCTGGCCCCAGCCTCATGGAACATGCACCTGACTGAGATCAGGGCCCTGCAGGATTTATTACAATTCTGCAGGGCCTATAAAATGGAGCTGTTCTGCCAGGCCTTTGGTTGAGGCAGCAGACATCAAATATCATTGGCCTTCCCTGCCTCAAGCCTCAAGTTCTTCATGTTATCCATAGTGTGATTTAGATCATCGCTGCTCGGAGCAGCAGACTTATTCCACCAAATGATGTACTGCCCCTCTTGGCATAAGCATAGCATACTGAAATGGAAATTAATTACTGAGCTGCGAATAGATATTTAAATTATTAAGTTATTTTATTGTTGTAATGTTTTTATGAATTAATTTATTGTTATATGAGTTGATGTGAGCCACCCTGAGCCCGCATGTGGAGTAGGGTGGGGTAAAAAAATCCTCAAATAAATAAATAAATAAATAGGGGAAGGGGGGGATTTTCACCGATGCCCTAGCATCTCCAGAATGACTAAGGAGTTGTCTAGCCAAATTCCATGGAGAACTTGAATTACTTCATATGAGAGAATCTGTGGGTACATCGACTCCTCAACCATGCTTCCCTGCTGCCTTCTAGTCAGACCCCAAGAACCCCATGAGAACTAAACATAGTCCTTGGTGTCATGGCTCAAGTGTGGGATATCACCTGATGCTGCCAACACCCTGGATTTAGGATCCCTTCAGAAGGCCCAGAGCACCCTCCCAAGACCTTCAGACCTTCCTTTTGGCCAAATGATAGGCGTGAGGACCAGGCAGAGTACAACAAGGAAAAGGTTTATTTTATAGGAGTTCAAACAAACAAGGTGCAAGAATAATAACAGTAAGTGGGTGAAAAGAAAATAAATCAAATGCCCTAACATGTCTGACTATACTGTCCCTAGCTTACTATCTCAAGTGGTCTTCGACTACTCACCCTTCCCTCAGGATGAGGTTTTCTGCCACACAGCAGCCTCTCTTCTGGTTCTGTTCCCTGGGAAGAAGAACAGCTTTTCCTCTTCTACCAGTTCTTTTATTCCCCAGCCCTCTTCTTCCCTATTGGTCAAAATCGGCACCAAAACTTCCAAAGGCTAGAGATTGCGCAGTCAGACCGAGAGGGCCTCCGCGTCCTAGCTCTCTGTCTTTGATTACAGTTTTTACTAATTTGCCTGAGATGAACATTAGGCTAACTAGCCTGTAATTCCCTGGTTCCCCTCTGGATCTCTTTTTAAAAATTGGTGTCGCATTTCCTACTCTCCAGTCTTCTGGTACAACAGCTACATTTAGTGATAAGTTACATACCAGTTAGTAGATCAATGATCTCATACCTGAGTTCCTTAAGAACTCTCGGGTGTATGCTATCAGGACCTGGAGACTTATTGGTTTTTTAATTTCCCCAGTAGGTCTAAAATTTCATCTCTGGTTACCTCGATCTGGCTCAGTTTTTCAGACTCCCTTCCTGAAAATAGGAGCCATGGCATGGGTACATGCCCCACACTTTCCACTGTGAACACAGAAGCCGAAAAATCATTGAGCTTCTCTGCCATCTCCCCATCTTCCTTTATTCCTTTGTCATCCAAAGGCCCCACTGCTTCTCTGGCTGGTTTCCTGCTCCAGATATAGTTTTAAAAATGTTTATTGTTTGTTTTTATGCTTTAGCAACCCACTTCTTGAATTCTTCTTTTTTGTGTGTCAAATGCCCTAACGCGTCTGAATATACTGTCCCTTGCTCACTATCTCAAGTGGCCTTAGACTACTCACCCTTCCTGCAGGATGAGGGTTTCTACCCCACAGCAGCCTCTCTTCTGGCCCTGTTTTCTGGGCAGAAGAACAGCATGACTCAGGTGGGGTGTCACCTGACGCTGCCACCACTCTGGTTCCAGGGTCCTCTGAGAAAGCCCAAAGCACCCTCCCAGGCCTTTAGACCTTCCTTTTGGCTGAAATGAGCATGAGGACCAGTCAGAGTGAACAATGAAAATAGTTTATTTTATAGGAGGTCAAACAACAAGGTGCAGAATAATAACAGTAAGTAGGTGAAAAGAAAAGAAATCAAATGCTCTAACGTGTCTGAATATACTGTCCCTTGCTCACTATCTCAAGTGGCCTTAGACTACTCACCCTTCCCTTAGGATGAGGGTTTCTGCCCCACAGCAGCCTCTCTTCTGGCTCTGTTCCCTGGGAAGAAGAACAGCTTTTCCTCTTCTACCAGTTCTTTTATTCCCCAGCCCTCTTCTTCCCTGTTGGTCAAAATCTGCACCAAAACTTCCCAAGGCCTTTTGGGGTTTGTAGGCCCAGGCTCCCCTACTGCTAGCCAGGCTCCCTGGGCCTAGTAGGCCTCTGGTGGCACAGCCCAGATCATGACGGTCTGGTCAAAAATTGAATGGGGGGAAGAGGAGGTGAGAGAGAAGGAAAGGAGGGCTAGAGCATCAAATATGAAGTGCTTTTCCACGGAGCATAATACAGAAATGAAATCCTAACTTGAGTTAATTCTTCAAGTGTGCCTGGCTTAGCAGTTGTGGGGGGGGAGGAGCAGGGAGGGAGATTAGATGCTTGGCCAGTAGGAGGGGAAGTGAATGCCTCCTTCCAATGTAGTGCTTGAAGAAGATGCCCAGTCCCGGCAGTTGCTGGCTGGTTGCTTTCAACTTGCCAAAGGAGATTGACAACTTGGAAGGAAACAGAAAACAAACCTTCTTTGTGCTTTTTTCTTGTTTTGCAGTAACCAAGTGCCCACCAGTCTAAGTTCTTCTTTGCAGAATCAAGCCCCCCTACGGAGATTCGTGGCTCCTGGAAGGGGGAATGGGAAGCTACAAAGCTAAACAAATCTCCCCCAGGAAAAAAGAGGGGAGTCCCTTCTTTGGCTCAGCTGGTGACTCTGCCCAAGAGCTGACTGATCCACATGGCCTCCCCTGTGGGCATGCTAGGGACTCTGTGCACACTCCTGCCAAAGGTGGCTGCCATTACCACCGTGCCTACTCCATGCAGTGGCTGCATCTGTGCCACATTCCTGCTACTGCTGTCTGAGCTCCACTTTCTTCAACACTCAAACGGGGAAATGCTTTAAAAGCTTTAGGCTTCTCATCGCAATGTCTCTGTCTCTTTAAATCTCATGTCAATTTCATTCCAGACTGACGATACCCCCCCCCCTTATTTTGTTTGCATGCAGGACTGAAATCTTTTTTGTTGTTGTTTGCACTGGGATACTGCCATTTACCTCCTCTCTGATCCCTCTTTCAAGTCAATACCAGCAGGGAACTAAACCTTATGCAGCTTCCTTTAAACTTTCCCCCTGTTGTTTAATTTTTTTAAATTCAGCAATTAGAGACTATCAAAAGTCTCATATCACTAGACTCATTCCGCTTTAAAAAAAATAAAAATTGAAAAATGAGGGGAAATGGAGCTTGTACAATGATGAAGGGGGAGGATTGGTGGAAGGTGCAGAGTGGGAGGAACAACCTCAAAGTGGGTGGTGCAGTGGCCTTCAAGGGGCAGGGAAAAGGCTGGGAGGGTTCTGATGGAATCTGTATGCTTTGGAAGCAAAACCAGGGAAAAACCATCACAAAAGCACTCTCAGGAAACCCGGGGAAACAGCAACCAGAAAGCAAATTGAGTACTAAAGGGAGGCAAATCAATGCAGAATGAAAAAGAAAACCCGATGGATATGCATGGTGAAAGGGAGGCAAAACACCCGTGTATAATAACCCATAGTGTTCTTAAGTATACATTGTGGCTAATAGCCACTGACAGACCTCTGATATTCAAGGTGGATTCTCATATTCACAGCATGGGGTTACCATGAAATGTTGGCTCCAATTTTGGAGGAGTACTAGTCAAGATGCTTCCTAGTACTCCCATCTGAGCATGCTACCTCTTGTGTCTGTATGCACACACACACACACAGTTAGAAGAGGAAGTGGGGGTGATGATATCACACTTCTTGAAGCCCTGCTAGTACCAGCAAAGCTAAAATGGGTGTAAAAGAGTCACACTCTGCTTCTTCCAGCTAACTCCTCCAACATAAAATGAGAGATTGCTACAGGAGCTCTTGTGACATCCCAAGGGTCACTGTGTCAATTTCTCCTTCCTGGTGGGAGTGGATGTGCAGAGCTTTCTGCAGTCAGTGATGCGCCCTGGGCCTTAACAGATGCCCCACCATGCCTGTAAGTGAAACTGAAATTCTGATAAAAAAAATTTCAAAGCTAGCTCTGAGGTTTTTTCTCAGGGGAAATATCTGAAGAATTCTTAGGTAAGGTTTTAAAAAGTTTCAGTGAGGTAGCAAAATTTCTCAAGGGGTTTTCTTACACAATGATAACTTCTGTAGTGCTGTAGAATGCTCAAAGAGCTTCCCATATGTTACCGCAGTAATTCACAGTCAAGATGTTCTTGAAGTTTGTAATTACCTGCTATGGTACAACAGGTCCCTTGGGTACTGCTGTTCCACCTAGGTGATGCAGAGTACAGCCTATGTTCCACATCACTAGACCTTAATGAACCTCTCTGATTTCATTCCTCTACTACCCCACCAGACACTAGGATAACAATTCAGCCAAAACCAAGGATCATGATCATATCTGATCATGTAAATAACCACTGGATTTTCTATTAGAGTTTCCACCAAAATGTCAGCTGAAGCGGATTCAGGAAATTCATCTATGGAAACATCTAATGAATTTCATTTGATCAGGTCTAGTAAAATGTCCCATGTTCATCCCCATTTCCAATCTACAAACAGGAGGTGGTACAAAACTGACAACTCTTTCTATTGCCAAAGGAAGGCAATTTGTGTCATCAGAAAGACTCTATCAGTCCTTTATTTGTTACTTGTCCTATTGTGCAATAATTCTCCCTGAAAAGCGCAGACTGCCAAAACACACATCACAAAAGTAGGACAAGGGGAATGCAATGGATTAAATCAAACTAGTCTCAACAAAGAAAAACTTCAGAAGTCTTTTAAAAAGGTCTACAAACATGCAAACTTCACCTGAGCTTTAAAAAAAATTCATGGAAGGGAGCATCGTGCAAACATGCCAGAGGGAGAAAATACAGGAGAAAAATAAACAGGCTTGCAAATGCTGCCAGTGTGAAATAAACAAGGAACTAAAGGTAGCTGGGTTCATGCAGCTACTATTCGTCTGTGCCAAAACATCAGAGTGGAATGCAGAATCCATTCAAGGCATGTGCCTCTGTACCTGCTGCAGTAAGGAGGGGAGTATCACAGGCATGTGATAGAAGTTGGAAAGAGGTGTAGGGTTTTCCAAGTCCCAAGTTTTGCTGCAATACACAGGGGTTTTGGTCTTATTCTCAGGGACTCAGACTTGGGAAAGAAGGTTGAAAAATCAAAGCTACATTTAATGTAATCTTTATAAGATTTCTGTGCTTGTGGTTAAGTATGGCACATGTACATTTCCAAATCAGAGACAATAATCTGCCCCTAACAATTCAACTACATTTTGTATTTAGTGTGTAGTTAACTTCCAAGTTACATATTTCTAAGTGTGATGAATAGTCCCGTCGTCAAAGCTACATTAGTGTGACTATACATATTCCATGAGTGGTGTGAAAGTACTACTGCTAGGGCTGATATTCACTATGACATCACCAAGCCCCTCCCCAAGAGTTTCCGGGCTTGGGATGCCAAGCTCTGGCAAGCCTAGAGGTGATCTTGAATAGAAAAAAGGATAGCTATTTCAGGATATTTTACCTTAGGAACCTTTTTGGTGAGTGCTCTTTGCAATCACAGATTTACGATTCTCCTTGGCTCTGAACTCTTATTTCCCTATTTTTTTTGTCCTCCATTCTGAAGATCAAAGGAAACGATCTTTCCTCGTGTCTTACTACACCTCTACTATGTCACTTTTCATCTGGCTTGTTATGTAACCATTGTATACACAATCACTGCAGATCTTACTGGTCAAGCGGCACTTGTCTATAATGCTATGCCACATCAGTCTGGGTCATTCATGACACCACAACCTGTTTTGTTTTTGAAATGTCATGGGACAGGGAGAAGGAGGAAGGAATGGCTATACAGGGGAAACAAGTCGGAAACAATATATTTATTTTGTATGTGTGCAAAGTGTTGGAGGTTCAAGAGGCATGATAATGTGCCTTGCAGTAATAGTTAGGCCACTGCTTTTTAGTTTAGAGTCCTTTATGTAGGCAAGAGCCCTGACCTGGATGGCCCACGTTAGGCTGATCTCATAGAAAGCTAAGCAGAGTCAGCCCCATTGTTAGTATTTGGAGGGGAGACCACCAAGGAATACCAGGGTTACCATGCAGAGGCAGACAATGGCAAACCACTTCTGTTAGTTTCTTGCCTTGAAAATGCTATGAGTTGCCATGTCAGCTGTGACTTGACAGCACTTTACACACATGTGTGTGTAGGAAAAAGTCCGACTTTCGGTCTGTATTTAAATTAGTACACTGGCGCATAAGTGCAGAGACCATTAAACTCCACTACCATCTCTACCCTAGTTTTTTGCTAATCCTTTGACCAAACTATATCCATGAATGGGATCATTTCCATATATGAGAGCATCAGTCAACTTTCTTAATTCTATCACTGACCAGACTGAAACACCAAAGGAGGGAGAGACAAAAGGCAGGTCTCTGTTCCTTTCAAGCAGATTCACTGGGATTTCTTTGTTACTTCCTGATCATATAAGTCCACAATTTATTTCTGTGTCATCTGTGAAGGAAACAGTATCATCTGTAAGTGGAAGGGAGTTTATGGCATCTTGTAACCATCTAATAACTTCAAGGAAGAAAGAAGGTGTTTTCAGTAACATACAATCTGTGATAATTCGACACAGCTCGGCAGAATTCTGCTCAACCATATGGAAAGTCCATAAGAACCAAACCAGTTTATGCCTGGAAATAAAGATGATTCATCAGCCTTTGTGCTGCAGAAAGGTGAAGCAGTTGGAGCAGACAAATCTCGTGTAGTTACCATAAAATATTTATAACTATGCCCACAATAACTTTAACAATTTATTGTTTCATCTTCTTTAAAAAAAAATGGTAGGAAGAGAAAACATTTCCCCCCGAGCCTGGCAATACGGTTTATATAAATGGGGAAATTGGGTTTAAAAGGTTCCCCAACCTCCTGCAGCTGTAGCAGGACAAATTCATTTTCTAAAATTGCTGCTTAGCTAACTGCTCGTGACCAATGAATGAGGCATGGCTTCATAAGATCAAGCATCTGTTGGGGCAGTGCATGACAGCTGGTATTTGTGTTTCTACTATGTGCGTCTGAGCTTGGAAAAATGGGGAAGTGGGATAGGAGAGTGAAGTTCTGTGCAGAATGCAAACCACTGCTGTTAGATGAGATGTTCAGTCTGCTACAGTTGTTTTTAAGGATATTTTATATTTATTTATATACTCGGGTCAGTCTTATGCCATATAATCATTTTGCAAACTGTATTGTTGGCAACAGGGTTCTGTTCATTAGCTGTTTCCCTTTCCATGACCATTGCCCCTCTCTGTATTCTTTAATGGTTAGCCCTATTTATCAGCCATGTTGGTGGGTAACTATTCCCTAGACTACAAGACAAGATAACAATGCCAGGAAAAGTTGCAGGCAGCAGGAAAAGAGGAAGATACAACATGATATGGATTGACTCGATCAAGAAAGCCATGGCTCTCAGTTTGTAAGACCTGAGAATGGCTGTTAACAATAGGACATTTTGGAGGACATTAATTCATAGGGTCGCCATAAGTCAGAAGCAACTGAATGGCACTTAACACACACACATTCCCTAAAATTACTTTCTTTTATCCAGAAAGATATCAGGTTTATGTCATTAACTTTCCAGCAAACACAACTTTAATTCACTTACCAGCAAGTGCAGAGCTCTTTAGGCATATACAGAATGGGCTCCTCCGACCTTTTCTGCTGACAAAGAGGGAGGAGGAGAGGTCCCTTTTGACTACTGAGAATACTATCCCAGTAGGGTTGCCAGCCTCCAGGTGGGGCTTGAAGATCTTCCAGAATTACAACTGATCATCAGATTACAGAGATTCATTCCCCAGAGAAAACAGCTGCTTTGGAAGTTAGCATTCTACCCCACTGAGTCCCCTCCCCAAACCCTGCCCCCCAAGACCACACCCCCAAATCACTACGAATTTCCCATTTGGAGTTGGCAATCCTAATCCCCGGAACTGTGGAACCCATAGGGATGAAAGTTATATGGCACAGGGGTAGCAGTGAGGAGAGGAACTGGGTGCAATTGATCAGAAAACCTAGTTGAATCCAACCCAAAGAGATTTCAGGGTGAACTGAGTCCTAATTCTTCAGCAGTCTGATCCTACGCATATTTTCCTTACATGACAAATCTTACTACTGTACAATAGGATTTACTCAGGAAGTGTGTAGGATTTTTGCCTTAGTACTCTGATGATGTACATCCTGTTGAAGTTGAAGGCATTAATTCTGACTGAAATGGAGAACCTTCTCCCAGTTTCAAAATAAACTTTGCTTTGAAATTCCAGATGCTTTAAAACCTAATCCTGATACTCAGCAAGCATCAAGGCACTTTGATATTTTAAGAGGAAAGTGGATTCAGGGAAGAAGAAAAAATGCCGGGCTATTTATTGATATTGTAGATCCAAAGGCAATGTCTGTAATGAATCAAAGAAAAAAAGGTGATTACAATATATTTGAACTGATGCTTAAGGTTTTTTTGCCTTTTCAGTATGCTTATTTCTGTATGTCTCTGGTTAATACTACACTTCCAATTAACTTGCACTTTTGCAGCTCATAAAGCTCACAATGAACTCATTCCAAAATACAATTTTAATCTATTTAAGATGTTTCTAAAGATACTGCACTGTATGCCATGGGACAAATTAGCAAGGGATGAGTGATCTTGGAACAAACCAAGCTGCATCTCTCTTTGAATTCTCTTTGATCTGATATCCTCACACAGAAAACCACCAAACTGAAATAGCCACTAAAAATTTCAGCCAGTTCTCCCTCCCTTAAAAGGACATTCTCTCCTAAAGAATCTCTCCTATGGTACTGTTTTGCAGATTATTCAAAGGTGTTGCTGTTATTTTTAGGAGCATTAATCACATCTAATAGCATTTTTTCCTTTTGTCAAACCTGTAAACGGCAAGCAAGGCTATTGCTTAGGGAGAAAAAAGAAAAGAGAAAGCAGGTGTGTTTTGTTTTTCTGTCTCTGGTGGAAATAGTTAATTTCTGAAAAACATGGAAGTAAATCCATCAATTTGACCAGATGGCTCAGGAGAATGTTGAGAATTTTACCTCAAGATTGCTGTTTCAAATGTGGCTGAGTCCTGAGTTACTGTAATTTGCTCAAAACTGAAGACCATCCATTTAGTGGGCTGCTTTCCTATTCTTCCAAATTTCTCATTTTACTTTCCAAAGCGACTTCGATAGGATACATACATTTTGTGGGTTCAGAATAGAAGAAAGTTGTCCTCTTTTCATCTGCCATGATTCGATAACATCCTCTCTCTCTCTCTCTCTCTCTCTCTCTCTCTCTCGCTCTCTCTCTCTCTCACACACACCCACACACACACACACACTCACACACGCAGACACACACACACACCCCTAGGAGGTAAGCTCTTAATCAGTAAAATTAGGCTGTTCAGTGACAGCAAGAAGGATTCTACCTAAACAGGATCTATCTTTGCTGGCCCCACACTAAGGTTGCCAAACTCCAGGTGGGGCCTGGATATCTACCAGTATTAGAACTGATCTCCAGGTGACAGAGATCAGTTCCCCTGGAGAAAATGGCTGCTTTGGAGGATGAGGCCTGAACTGGCAGAGACTGATCAAGAGAGAGATCTTGGAGTTGTAGTAGATAACTCACTGAAAATGTTGAGACAGTGTGTGACTGCAATAAAAAAGGCCAATGCTATGCTGGGGGTTATTAGGAAGGGTATTGAAAACAGATCAGCCAGTATCATAATGCCCCTATATAAATAGACCTCATTTAGAATACTGTGTGCAGTTCTGGTCACCACACCTTAAAAAGGATATTATAGCTTTGGAAAAAGTGCAGAAAAGGGCAACTCGAATAATAAAAGGGTTGGAACACTTTCCCTATGAGGAAAGGTTAAAGCGCTTAGGGCTCTTTAGCTTGGAGAAACGATGACTGAGGGGAGACATGATTGAGGTTTATAAGATTATGCATGGGATAGAGCAGGTAGAGAAAGAGGTACTTTTCTCCCTTTCTCACAATACTCGTGGGCACTCCATGAAATTGCTGAGCGGTCGGGTTAGAATGGATAAAAGGAAGTACTTCTTCACCCAAAGAGTGATTAACACATGAAATTCACTGCCACAGGAGGTGGTGGCGGCTACAAGCATGGTCGGCTTCAAAAGGGAATTAGATAAGCATATGGAGCAGAGGTCCATCAGTGGCTATTAGCCACTAGATATAGATAGGGGCTCTGGGGCAAGTGATGCTCTGTCTTCTTGGTGCTTGGGGGGTCAACAGTGGGAGGGCTTCTAATGTCCTGGCCCCACTGGTGGACTTCCTGATGGCACTGGTATTTCTGGCTACGGTGTGACACAGAGTGTTGGACTGAATGGGCCTTTGACCTGATCCAACATTGGCGTCTCTTATGTTCTTATGAGAATCTCTCAGCAGCTACATGCAAGGAAAATGAGGTATGACCATGATGCCAAGCCAACCTTTGAGCCAGCATGGGCTTAATGAATACGAAATTTAAAGTTAAATTATTTGCAGTTCAGCTTTAATTATTAATAAAATATTAGATTAATCCACCATGTTGTCTAGTGACCTCATCTGGGAGTGTGGCAGGAATGGGAATGCAAGGAAAGAGAAAAAACAAGAAAATCCATCAAGACCTGCTTTTCCCCACAGTGGTCAGTCAGATGGTCCCCAAAACCCTTAACAAAGGCAGCAACTCTCCCCTATGGGTGCCCCCAGTGCCCCCCCCCACGGAGCTTGTATTTAACTATCTGTTGAAATACCTATCTTCCATCTCAACTAGCGAACATCATTACTTCTAGTGGAAGAAAACTCCCCAGATCAATAATAAATTTGGTAAATTAGTACTTTATTTTGTCTGTCCTGAAACTACTGCTGATCAACTGTAAGCATACGTGTGCTCACACACAAGCACATGCATGAGAGATGATCCCTTGTCAGAATGCTGCTTCATCTCTCCTAAACTTTAGGTAACTGAACTTTTAATTAAGTTTCTTGATGCTGTGCTATGCTGTCTGTCTGTCTGATTTGCTATCTGCTGCTGCGGTTGTTATTATTATTATTAGTGTTATTATTATTGCCATCATCTGTATTATTATCACCATCAGCATAATTTTGTTATTGCTTGTTCTAGTTAGTTGTATAGTATTTTAACAGTGCAATTGTAAGAATAATTAGAACCTTCTCGTTCATGGCACCAAAGCTGTAGAACTCTCTCCCCTGAGAGACTTATCTGTCCCTATGACAATCTCGCCCTCTTCCCTCCCTCACATGCACAGGATTTTGCCTTTTTTCTTCTACTTTCTTGCTGAGCAGCTGCTATATCTATTTTCTTCTTATTTGTTTGTCTATGGCTGTCCCACCCAGTTGCTTTTATATATATATATATGCTGGCCCAGCCCAGGGAACTGAGGGAAGAAACACAATCACCTTCTTATATTCAACTTTTGAAATGACACTCGAGAGGCTTTTGAAAGTTCAAAATAAAATGTTTTATTTAATTTAGAGGAGAAAAGGTCAGGTAGAATCAGGGGTAGGATGTATGAGGTGAACCAATAATTGTATTTTATTGAGATTGATGTAAACCGCCCTGAGCCTGCTTGCGGGGAGGGTGGGATATAAATGTAATAAATAAAAATAAAAAAATTATTAATAAAAATTGTCATAACTTTTTAATCGCACTAACTCCAGATAATTTGTTACCAACAACTGTGTGTTTCTGATTATCAAAAAGGTCTTTTAAAACTTTGAGGAGAAAGGCTTTCTTTTCCATTTCTGCTGAAACACTCAAGCATAGGTTTCTGAGTTTCACTAACTCTTAAAAGACTAGAAGGCAGGAACATAAAACCATGTTCCCCAAATCCTTCTATATAAACAGATCACTCCTTTTTTAAGAGCTAGCTCCATTTTCACTGGGCAGCGATTACTTCTCTTAACTAGAAGCAATTTCCCTTTTTGGCTTGAATGGGGATCCTCTCTGATCCTCTCCCTATTTTTCCTCCTTCTGAGTCCACAGTCAGTGCTTAACTGTCTCTTTTTCAGCTGTCAGTTCCCAACTGTCATTTCTTTTAACTCACTCTCTCGCAGAATTCTGATTTAACAGCCTGTCATTCAAAGGTTCTCAAACTCTGTTAGGTATTAACCCTTGGCAGTCCATCACAGTCCCCTTCTGTTGCTGTTTTCTGCCGGTAGGTGAAGACTTTTTGTTGGCATTTCCTCAATGATTCCTCCTTTTTAACCAGTGTTTTTTTATGTTTCATATGTATTTTAATTCTATTTTCTAATTCTTTTTAAATTGTTTTAATGACATATGTTTTGGGGGAGCGATTTTAATGGTCTCATAATGCAATCTTACCAAATATGTTTTAGATTGTTAGCTTGCTTGGTGGCCTTTGTAAAGGCAGGAAGGCAGGATATAAATTTTATAAATAAATTAAAATGAAATAAATTACATCATGCCAAGCCTAATGACCTCAGTGGACTTAGAAGGACATACTCTGCTTAGGACGGCACTGTAAAGCTTGTTGGAAGCCCCCTTGGGGGGGGAAATGAAAGATAGACATAATGTATTCAAACAAATAAATGGGGAAACAGCTATACTAAAGTCTTCACTTTAGCAGTTACAGCTTGTTCCAAAGACCTCTGAGCATATTACTTAGAGTACTCATTCTCCCAAACTACAGCTCTTTGGGCTATACCTCCCCAGAATCTACTGCTCAACCCAGTGTTCTCTTTTGCCAGCTTATTTCCAGAACTGACTGAGGTAGATGGGGAACAAAAGTGGAGGAATGCAGGAAGAGTACATGTTCAGTGTTCCTCTCCTATTAAAAAAAATTGTTAAACAAGGATCCCATATGACACCTGTTGCAAATATGAATAGGGTGGAAACTTGAATGATTGCCTAGTTTGGCACTTGGGATTCCCCAGAATGAACTGTAAATCTGTTCATGCCTGTTCATATACAAAGAGAGAAGCTGTAGTTCTGAAGATAGTTCAATAATTTGTGTCAGGTGTGGCACAGGTGCTGATAAGGCCCGTGATCATTTGGCTTGACCTCTCTGGCACATCTGTTGGACCCCTTTTGAGCAAGCCATTAGAAAATAGGATTCTGTGCATGTGGTTTAAAATATAAGGACTGCAAAAAGAACAAGTGAAGCTGAGAGGGAAAATGACAGGAGGTAAGATGTTCTTTTAAACATAGTTCATTGTCAAAATGAACTTCACTTCTCCAAGCCATACTTTCCTCATTAAGAAAAGGATGGAAGGAAATTTTTATCCATGATGGGTGTGTGAACTTGTGCATGCATGTCTGCTTAAAATAGTGATGGCCAACTTCTGTATTCTCAGAAGCCACTCAGTTCTTCACACAAAGGTCCAAGGGCAGGAAATGGATATTGCTATACAGACTGATCCTCTAACAACTTGTGGTCAGGCTCCATAGCAGAGGTGGTACTGGCTGTAAAGACTTTAAAAAAAGGAATCAGCAAATTCCCCTGGCTCTGTTAAATAACTGATCGTCTGGGCACTGTGTTCTAACTCTTTTGGTTTCCCATGCCTGGCTTAGTGTTTGTTGGCACCTTGCTTTCAACTACTTCAGTAATCAATATGTCATTTCACAAGTTAATGGGCACTGCAATCAGACACTGTTCCCTGAGACTGTATATGTGTTTGTGGGCTTGTCTAGGGCAGGAAAGACAGGAGCCTCAAAACTGAGGCCTCAGTGATCAGCTACTGGCTGCCCTGCCAAAGGTTTTCTGTGTAATCTGGCCAAAGGATTTTACATAGATGAATAATTAACTAATAGTCACTTTGTAGACAGTGAAATTGGAGGAGCAAAAAAAGAAAAAGAACAGTCAGTTCTATCATGCGTGCCATGCAACTGCATGGATAGATGAGATTCTATAGATAAATTCAGAAATAGAGAATCTTGTGAGCATCCTTACTTCTAGTTATGTAGAATATGGTTGTACGTGGGGTTGGACACAAAGGTGCTGTTACCCTGGAAGAATGGCGCTTCCATTGGTAGAAAATGGGAGGACAATTTCCCATTCCCCTGCAGACCTACACTTTACCCACCACCCTGTTACTGAGAGTAGAATATTGGAATTCAGTGAGTTTAAGTAGGAATGGGGAAGCTGGGAATTTTTCCTCTACCAACTTCGATCTGCTGATGGCAGTTTGGATCCAGACGTTTATGCAGAGATTTGACACAAAAGTGTAGGGCATCTCTGTTTCTTATAACTTGAAAACATTTCTCCTTACAAATAAAACTGTGGACAACATTTTTATGTTTTCACTGATATTTTGCGGGGCCACAAGTGGGACCAGATAACATTGTTAGGGAGCCAAAATGCATCCTTGAGGGCTGCCTGTTCATCATCCCGGACTACATCAAACAGAATTAAATGACTGAGCAGCATATCAGGAGCCAATAACTCCTGTGCTATGGCTTTGTCATGGATCCCTTTCTTGTAGCCTTTACTCCATGCAGTATGGCACCTAAACACCTCTTTGTTCCTCATGCCACACTAGTGGGACACCTTTATAGAGTCATATAGCAAGCCTTGCCATGCTCTGGATTTCCTCTGGCAATCTCTCAGGCAGAAGTAGAGCTGTTTATCTTAGGAGATCTGACAAGATCATTGCCCAAGGTTGAATGGGTGCCTGTATTGATTCATTTCTCAAATAATATGAGGGGGTTTTTTTCCTGCAGGCAAAATTGAATTTCAACATCGAGAGTAAAAATTCATCCAGGATTCTGCATGCCGCACAACTGATCCCCACAAGAAGATAGTGTGCCTTATTTAATTCACGACTTGACAGTCAAGCAAATGAGTATTTCCACTCTTTTGACACTTGGAAGCCAGGTTCTTCATAGTCTGATCTAAGAAGAAAGTTACTCGTCTAGGCACTTTTTCAATTATTATTAAGAGAGACACTGAGATCAGAAGCAAAAATCACAATTTAAAATATTCTTCTGAAACTATGTAGTTTTCCCTTTTGGTTCACCATATTCACTCCCTTCCTAAGAAATAAAACTGTATTTCTGCTGCACTCTGCTAGCTCTGATCAGCCTAATCAACAATGCAGGGGAAACGGCAGGGGCCCAAACAGCTTGACAGAAACCTCAGGTATTGATTACATACCCACCAGCATTTCCCTGCCTGTTACAATTACAAAAAATTTACATAGACCCAAACACTTCATCTGAGCTGTCATCAATTTTAGATTCAGGGTTTTTAAAAAAACAAACAAACAAACAAACCCTAGGCATGGAGATACAGCATCGAAGCAGCCTTTAGGTGAAATCTTCCTTCTAACTCATGGTTTGCCAGTTTGGTCATCTCGGGGTATGTCCAAATCACTGCTGGTGAAAGAAAGCTACTTCTGAGATATATGATAGCAAATCACTGGACTCTTTTGTTACCAAACATGAGTTTCTATAAATTCCTGACTTCAATGGCCATGGAAGCTCCAGACCATCGACATCCAAAATAACCCCAGAACAGCAGCAATTTTTCTTCAGCCTGTTTAGAAGCCTTCAGATACTGGTGTGAGGCCTGTTCAAAACTTTTACACAAAAGCCACATCGTCATATGACTAAATTAGCATTGCCAGATGGTTTCAACAAAAATAGTGGACACGGCTGACAAAAAATTGTTGACTCCTCCCCCCAATAGACAAGCACACAACCACAAAAAAGAAAATTGTCCAGTCCCTTTAGCAGCAGCTTATGTGTAGAAATGAGTCATTGATTATTTTAATGCCATGGAGGTAAACAAGATCCTATAAAGCCTCTATTAAATGGTCAAGATGCTTTTCTCCAGGCAGTTGGCAACCTTAACCAGGATATATGTAGTCCGAGTTGGACATGCTAAGCACTGCTACACCATACTCCCCCACCCGATTTGAATACATACAAATACACACAGGGATTTCTGAGTTTTAAAGGGTTGTACAGCAAATAGAAAATCAACAGATAAAGGTAATACTAGGTTAAATTTTCTTTACACTGCTATTTTATCATTTTTGAAAAGCAAAACCACTGAGTTCCTAATCATATTATGGTCTACAAGGGACACAAGTAATAAAATGTAAACATATATGCAAGTGTTGAACCACAGCTGCTGATTCAAGTCAGTTTCTCTTAGGGATGCCAGCTTCCAGGTGGAACATGAGGATCCCCCAGAATTACAGCTTATCTCCAAATGACAAAGATCAGTTCCCCTGGAGAAAATGGATGCTTTGGAGGATTGACTCCATGACATTATACCCCACTGAGGTCCCTGTCCTCCCCAGGCTCCATCCCCAAATCTCCAGGAGTTTCCCAGCCTGGATCTGGCAACCCCACCCCCTGCCAGTGGCCAGAGGGGACCTGGCCACCCTCGTTTCTCTCAAATTCTTTAAGCTTATCCCTCCCCCACCAGATTTATTCAACCGACTGGGGGCATAACACAGCATCTTTGCACATAGTACACATAGAAAACTCTTAGGGAGTTCTTTCCCCTGAAAGTTTTCTTAGTAAATGAAATAAATAAATAATATATATAATAATATAAATAAATAAATAAAACAAAGCCTCCTGCACATAGAAAACCAAGGTTACCAACCTCCAGGGGGCCTGGAGTTATGAGTGCTCTCCGGACTACAAAGATCAGTTTCTCTGAAGGAAATGGCAGCTTCAGACTGTATGGCATCATGGCATCAGCTGGGCTCCTTCCCCTCCAGAAATTTCCCAGCCTGGAGTTGGGAACCCGAGTTTTCTATGTGCAGAAGGCTTTATTTGTTTCAATTGATTTATTTACTTTCTTTATACACCACTTTTCTCCCCAATGGAGACACAAAGCAGGTTACATCATTCTCTTCTCCATTTTATCTTCACAACAACCCTGTAAGGTAGCTTCAGTTGATAGTGTTTTAATCTGTTTTAATCGGCAGATACCTGTTTTAATATTTGAATAATGTATTTTTATATATATGACTGTGAGCCGCCCTGCGCCTGCCTTCGCAGGAAGGGCGGGATATAAATCAAATAAACCAAATAAAAAATAAAATAAAATAAAAATAAATAGTGCATGACAGGCCCATGATCACCTTTCAAGCTTCCACGTGGGGTTGCCAGGTGGGAGATGGGGGGGTTGGGTTGACAGATCCAAGTTAGGAAACGCCAAGAGATTTGTGGATGAAACCTGGGGAGACCAGGGACCTCAGTGGGGTACCATGCCCTAGAGTCCACCCTCCAAAGCATCCATTTTCTCCAGGTGAACAGATCTTTGTAGTCTAGAGATTCTGTAATTCCAGGGGATCTGCAGGTCTCACCTGGAGGCTGGCACCCCTACTTCCATGAGAGAATAGGGATTTGAATCTGGGTCTCTCAGATGCTAGTCCTACACTCTAAGCCAGAGGTGTTGAACTCATTTCTTATGAGGGCCAGATCTGACATAAATGTCACTTTGTCGGGCTGGGCCACATGTGCCATAAAATGTAATGCCAAGTACCAGAGATATAAACTTTATAAAGGACACAGGCAAACCCAATTAACACTACTATTTTTTTACTCAAAATACAAACAAAAGCCATTGATTCTCAGCAGTGAAAACAATTGACTTACTGGGGAGCCCACAAAAGCCCCAATAAATGTATTTAATCATATGCAAAACTAGGTTTTTTCCCAAGAGATACCATAAAAGGGAGTGTACCTTATATTTTCATATATACCAGTTGCTTGCAGGCTGGGTAAGAGCCCTGGATGGGCCGGTTCTGGCCCCCCAGGCCTTAGGTTTGACACCCCTGCTCTAAGCACTACACACACTGGCTCTATTTGTTGTTTCTGTTCGAATATGAAAGAGTTTTCTGTTTTGACTCTGAAAGTGGTATCTGTGACAACTAGGCCAGAGAATACTGTGGCACCATTGAAGTTTAACAAATCTATTGTAGCTTTGTAGTTACACATTTCTAAATTAAAAAAAAATTAACATCTCTAACATTATGATTATATTTAATATAACATACAGTGCAATCCTATGCTGCCCGGGGGGAACCCCACCCCCAAAGTCTGCAACGTGCGCAGCGTGAAGACGCCACCTGGAGTTGACATTATCATATCAGGCATGTTACCAGGGGACGCTCTATCATTCGAGGGAAAACTCTATGGTTTTCCCTCGAATGATTGTGCCCCTACCCCCAACGTGCCCAATGCCACTTCCGGGTGGCATCTTCACACCATGCATGTCGCAGACTTTGGGGGTGGGGTTCCACCTGGGTGGCCCGATCTGGGCTGGTGGGCAACGGGCCTCTCGAGCGGGGTTTTCCCCATCCCCCGGGGGGACCTGGCAGCCCTATGCAGTAACTGCATAGCATTTGCCAGCTCTGGGTTGTGCACAAGGAGACTCCCAGCCAGGGATGGGACTCCCCCTGCTTTTAGGTAAGTTTGACTTGGCAACCCTATTACTGCAGCCTGAGCACATTGAAATCAATGAAATAATTAGAAACGAATAAATCTGCATAGCATTACATAGTCGAGCTACTTGTATTTTATACAGTATAAAAGGGGCATAATAAGAGACAAAATCCATTCAAAGCTCAGCATCTTAAAATCCCCATTGTCCTGATAGGAAAACAGTACATGCTTAATTCTCCCAGGCCTATTATGCATGGGTGTTTTGCCTCGGTTTCACCTTCCATGTCCATCAGGTTTTCCGTTTCATTCTGCATAGTTTTTCCTCCCTTCAGCACTCAGTTCACTGTTTCCCGAGGTCTTTTGAGAATGCTTTTGTGCCAGTTTTTCCCTTACTTCACTTCCAAGCGGAAGATAATCCAAAAGATTCCCTCAGATCCCCCCCTCGCCATGTCCCTGCCCCTCATAGCCCACTCCCGCTCCCACATGTTGATTTTTTTTACAAGCAGCCTGAGACTATTGCTAACCTCAGAATGCTGTTTAAAAAAAGACTCTCGGCTGGGCTGCACTCTCCTGTTACCCGGTTTCAACCGGGCAGTGGGAGGAGGCAGCACATACAACAATCCCAGCTGGGCTGCCTCCAGGATGCTATCCATCTTCATAACTGAGACCATGCTCTGATTCTTTTTTGGGGGGGGATCCTTTGCATCATCAGCTGCATTTCCCCCCTACTTCAGTGTGTGTGTGTGCGCGCGCGTGTGTGTGTGCATGCGCACACGCACATGCATGTTTCCCTCTGAACTGCACCACCACTCCAGCTGGGGCTCTACAATCGTACTCATCTCCAAAAAAGAAAGCCTCCGGTTCCTCCTCCTCCCCACCACCAGCTCACCAAGCTCGAGTGCGGTTTGTTGGTGCAGGCAGGTGGCTCTCACTCGCTTGATCTCTCTGGTGCACACACACATGCACAGCACAGAGAAAAGGAAGAGCAAGTGTGATGGTCCACTGAGCATCAAGGTTTGCCCAAAGTGCCTGGGCAGCTGTTGGGAGAGAGCTGTGGCTGTCTCGGTTTTCCTTCCCCTTGCCAATGAGGCTGCAGTTCTTGCAGAGAGTGAGCAAGGGGAGACAGAGAAAAGCAGACAGAGTGAGAGAGGGGAGGAGTTGGGAGCCACTGTGACCAAATGCGGTGCTCCAGAGAAGCCCAGCCTTTTGCTTCCCTCCACCACCACTGCCAGCCAAGAGGGAATGCAGCTGCCCAAGCTCGGCTCAGCACAGAACTGTGACTGTGGGGAGTCCTGCAGGCACAGCAATTCTGGCAGGGCTGCCCTCTTCTGCCACCCAGTTTAAACTGGGCAGCAGGAGAAGGCAGCGCAATACTGGCTGGGCTGCCCTGCACAATAAATATATGGGGGGTGGAAGATGTAAGTGGTGTGGAAGTGGTGTGTAATGCTGACACAGAACCCAAAGTCAAGCTTAAAGATTTGACTGCTCAGATTCTCTGCAGTAAGCTGTGCGTGTATAGTAGGCCCCACTGAAGATAGATTCAGGTGGATAGCTGTGTTGGTCTGAAGTTTGAGACCAGTGGCACCTTTAAGACCAACAAAGTTTTATTCTGAATATAAGTTTTTGTGTGCATGCATACCTTTTCATCTGAAGGAGTGTGAGTGCACATGAAAGCTTATACTCAGAATAAAACTTGGCTGGTCTTAAAGGTGCAACTGGATTTAAACTTTGTTCTCCCACTGAAATCCAGGCCAGGGCCAGTGGTGGTTACTCGCAGGCAAATGTGCATAGTTTCGCAGCCTTAAAGTACTTCATAACAATAAACTCACCAGGGCTGTGCAAAAGATAACACTGCAAGGCAGATACCCTCTCTACATACAGCCCTCTGAGGGACTCAATACACCCAACTTCCCTGGATTTTCCCCCTGCCATGACTCCCAAAGATCTCTGTTTCACTTTTCTTTAAAAGATTCAGTACTGCCACCATCTACCCACAAAGTCAGTTGGAACCAACATGGGAAGCAAATTGGTTCCCAGCTTTCAGCAGCTGAGCCAATAGGATTTCTCTGGGAGTGTCTTGCCTGAGTGCTGAGTGGTGGATTTGGTTCTTTTCAAACCTTGCTGGTTACAAAGCAGAACAAGCAGACAAGGGTGTGGTTGCTTTATCAAGCCAGGGTTGGGGGGGGGGGGGGGGGGGGGGGTGGAGCAGGCATGGAGCTTGGCCACACTGGTTGCAGGCCAACTTAATTAGAAAACACTGGATATTTATATTTCCAGGATTTTATGTTTTGGTTTGTTTGTTTTTTTACTGGACAGAATGGGGAAATATTGGACACCTGGCAATTTGTTCCTTATCACCCAAGAATTCAAGTAATTCAGGCAATTTTTAAATGGCAGTTGTACATCCCAGTATTCTCCTGAGACTCCTGTTGGAGAGATCACTGATAATTTGCCTACTATGTCCAGATTGCAAATTTTATTGTTCCCAGAAAAGCATAATTTTGACCTGGCTTCAGCTTCCCTAACTATAAAGCCTATGCCTAATTTGCCTGGTGATCCCTTTGACCACTCTCTGTCTCTAAGCATTTAATTCCATTGAAGAAGAAGAATGTTCTGAGGTATGTTGCCATAGATTTACTGTATCTTGGGTCAAATTCACTGATTTCTTTCCCCCCTGCATACTTTACAAACCAGCACCACCTATTCTTCTCAGACTATGAGCATGTCCATAGGGGTTTTAGAGGGCTAAAAGAATGTGTTAAACAGCATATCTGATTCTTGCATTACTTTACAGAGGGAAGGGAGAAGCATTGGCTCAGTTTGAGCTGGTGATACTGGCCACACTGGGGTGAAAAAAACAGACAAAACTCTATACACTATGGGGGGGGGTAGTTTCCCCCCCCAGTTATTTTAGTGCTGTTTCCTGTATTTCCAGTTTTGTGTTGAACATCTCTTATGAAAGCCAGTGTAGTGTAAGTGTTATAATGTCTGGTTAAGACCTGGGATATTTCTCCCGTCTATCCTCACAAGAACCCTGTGAAGTAGGCTAGATTAATACATTTTATAAGTGTGAACAAGTGGTGTGGCGCTCCTGTATTGGCTATATTTCTTTGTTAGTTTTAGAACAAGTGTTGACCCATAAATCGTATTTCCAAAAGTCCATTGTAGAAAATGAACAGCTTACCAAATAGGAATTTGGTTTCTTAAAAAGGCTGGTTTTCGTTTTGTTGTTAGTGCATTGGTAGTACTCATATAGTATCTCAAATGTATTACAGAACAGCTAATTCTCTGTCCATGTTTTCTTTCTATTCATATATATGTGTATGCATTTGTGCATATGTACTTGTGTTTGTATAAACAAACTGCATATGTGCAAAAATGCTGGTGAATCAAAAAGATTGGCCAATATTAACATCACTAGGACCACTTAGAAACAGCCCCATAGCCAGAAATTTGGGGTTGGTGGGGCATGTGGAAATTTTGGGGGCAGAAAGGGAGGGGGAGGAGGGAGGGGAGGGGAAGCCACATGCCTTCCCTGATTGATTTGTGCTTGGTAGATCAGGCGCAGGCAGCCTTTAAAGCCTTTAAATGCTGTTTTTCTACTTGCACTGTTTGCCTGATCTCCAAGTGGCAATTTTGCCTCTTGGAGATCAGGTGCAGGCGGCTCCCACTAGAAAAACAGCATCTAAAGGGAACCCTTAAATGCTGTTTTTTCTAAACGGGGAGGCAGCTGCCCACCTGCCTCCTCTAGGAGCATCCAGAAAGGCAGAGAGCACCAGGGACTACCAGCTGCCCTGACTGAGTGGGAAAGTGATGGCCAGTCTGATCCAGTGCACAAAACTCTTCAGTGAAGGGAAATTGACCCCTGCACCCCACCACCTGGCTGGGAAATCCCATCCTGGTCAATTTCACCTGGGAGCCAGCAAACACTCCTGCAAGGGAGAGGGGTGGCTGTATGCTTTCCCTGATCTCCAAGCGGTGATTTTGCCACTTGGAAATCAGGAAAAGCGTGTGGCTGCTCCCCCCCCCCCAAAAAACCCCAGGATTTAATGAGTTGGGTTTTTTTTTTTTTTTTAGTGAGGGCTGCCGCGCCGGGGAAAGCTGTGCCCCCCCCCCCCCCAGTGGGTGACTGCAAGATTTAAAGGACCCTCCAGCTGGTTGGTGAGCCACGTGCTTGTCGATCAGCTGGAAGCCCCTTTTAATGCCACAGGAGGGGAGGGAGGGGGCAGCAGCTTTTGTGGGGCAATCTGTTTGAGGGGGTGGAGCCCCAAAATGCCCTACTGTAGGTATGGTCCAGCTTAGAAAACACCCTACAGCCCATGTTCCTTCTGTTTCCCCCCCCCTGCTAAGCAGAGCAGTTCACATCCTGAGCAGAATATAGCTGCTGTAATCTGTAATGTAAAAATGGGCAATGGGCAGTGCAAGACCCTGTGTGGCTCCAGATCGCTGCTGAGCAGGCCTTCCTGTGTTAATGAGTGTCCCCTCACACACATAGCTCAGAGGGAACACTGGCTACAGTAGGTTTATTTATGACGGATTCACATGATTTGAGACTGATTTAACTGTCTGTTTAAATAATTGCTTGCCCAGTGGAGCAGCAGCGCAGCAAGGAAAGGGAGAAGTATAACTCCATCGAGTTGTGTGAGAACATGCATGCATGAAATTATGCTGTACTGTCCTGTTAGGAATTAATATGTTGAAACAACCTGCTGACTGACCAAAAATGGATCTGTGGAGAGGCTATCAGATAACTGACCCCTGTTCGTGACTGGCAAACTGGACATGAGCCAAACCTGCAGGTGGTTGAGCATCTCCAGTTCTACATAGAAATCTAATGAATTTCACAGTCTTACTGTTTTGAGTAAAAAAAAAAAAAAACCCAAATGAATTTCACTTCCCTTTTTGCAGATCCTACCCATGAGTCTTTAGTTTTGCACCCTTTTCTGTTCCCGCTTGGTGAATATTTCCCATTACATTTAAACAACTTCTAACATTATTTTTTGTATCAATTCCACATAAATTATGTATATATGGTATCCCCCCGAGAACACCAGCAATGAAAATGAGAGAAATGAAAAGAGACTCAACAACAACAACAAAAAATAAAATTACATCCCTAGTCCTACATTATGCCCCCCCCCCGCATTGCTGCCCCACACTTTCTCTGATTGGTCCTGAGTATATCCAACATATTTGAAGCAAATATTTTACTTCCATTTACTTTTTAAAACTGCTGCTAGCTAGGATGCTTTTGTGTCACTGATGCTGTGTTGGGAAAGCTGGGTGTATATCCAATTCAGTTTTAATTTGAATACATTTTGGAGAGTTTCCACAGATACGTTATCCAGAATGGCTTCTTTTTAATATATTGCTATACTTAGTGACATTTGCAACCCAGAGAAGCCGGGTCTTCTTGTTTATTAGAGCTGGTATAATGAAAGTTTGCCACCTGATTAATTTTAATAGTTTAGCTGGGAGCCTGGGGATAATGGATATTGGCTGGTCTGCTACCAATAAATTTTGCCTCTTCTGGTTGCAAGGATTTTGGTAAAAATAAAACCTGTCCTTTGTCACACAATGACCTAAGGAGACATCTTGTACAGCCACAAGTCAGGTGATATTATTCAGGTATTCCAGATATGAATGTGTACAACATGTTCATAGTTATTCTTAATTTTAAATACTTTGTGCCTTTAAATAGTGGCTTGATGTACAGATTCTTGTGCATTTTAGTTGGAGGATTATATAACAGAGATATGCATCAAAATGCACATTCAGACTAGAGGTATCACAAACATTGCACTGAACATGTTCAACAGATGAACATACTGTCTTTGACAACAGTGATCCCTGATATGCTTTCCTTGCCTCACCACCATACAACTTGAGTAGCTGCCGAACATCTTTGAGGATGAACAGAAGCTTTGTGATGGAGGGTTTCATTACCTTCTGCCTTGCAACCACATTTGCACTGGCACAGTAAATAACAGTGATTATCCTCAGGGTCATATATGATTGGATCAGGGGTAAAAAATGATGGCGGTTATGTATTTCTTAAGGTTTGTGAGTATATGCACGTTCAATAACATGGACAAAAATGTTTATTTGTAATAACTTCATGACAAACTACTTTGTTCTTTAACAATTGGCCACCAAGCAGCACACACCAATGGTAGGTAGGGGTAACTAGGACTCCCATTGTGTTGTGTGAGAACACACGTGCGTGAAATGCTCCTAAATGTACTGCACTATTTGAACATATGGAAAATAATCTGCTAAACAGGTTCAAACTGCTCTTGAATAGTCAAACTGCTTGAAGAAAAATCAGCAATCTGTTATTGACTAGCAAACAGAATATGAGCTAAACAAACATGTATTTGAACATCCACCATTTGAATGAGCATTCAGATGTGAATTCAGTTGTTACTAGACAAGCTGAGAACTTCCACAAGAACTTGATCACCAGGTAAACTTACCCCACTTACCTGAGAGGTGAGGTTGTGATGGATTGTCTTCATGTTTCCTGGTGAAGTTCACCTTGAGCACAGCACTATATTGAGCAGCTTTGTGTGTATGCAGCAGGCCCAAAGCCAGGATTTTTCTGGGGGTGCCAATTAAATCCCCAACCCTTTCTTCTCCTCTGGAGCAGATCAATCTTCCTCAACTCCCAGCATTTTCCATGGAATTCAAAAGTTGCTGCGCTTGGCACAGCCACCAGCTGCCGGGGCTCAGCCAGCCAGGAACTCCACCGGCCCCCTATGGGTGCAGCATCCGAAGTGGGGATCGAAGTCTCGCTTTACCTCCAATCCCTACCAGAGCATCCCCAAGCTCTCGGCCTGGCAGGGAGCAGAGTGTGGCAGCAACAGCGAACTGAGCCAGGGGCATCAGGAAGCAGCTTGCCCAAGAGCTCTTCTCAATGGCAGGCTTGACCCAGGCCTCTGGTGCTAAACGGCACAGCCTCCCTCCCTCCCTCCTTCCTTGCCATGGGAGTGCCAGCACAAGGCAAGCAGGGGCTGCCTCTTTCCCCAAGGCAGGAGGGGGAAGATCAGAAGCACTTGCTCAGTGGTCAGGAGGGAAGGAACAGTCAGCTGGATCTCACCAGGGACTAGTGCATGCGAGACACTGCAGATTCGATAGGCTAAGGGCCTAGTATGCAGTAGCCACATATGCTGCAAGATAAGATCCTTGCAGGCTGGGACTGCTTTTGCCCAATCCAAGAACTAAATAAGAGTCAGTATTCTCCAGAATTGTGGGTATTTCATGAAATTGACTTATATGTATTGTTAAGCACAGAATTGTTTGCTCTTCATCCTCTGTCTACACAGTCAAATGCATCCTTTAAATGACTGATATTTAGTAGACTGTATTACCTGCTTTTGCACCTGCAGAGTCCTCAGCATTTATTTAAAAAGTGATTGCAAGAACTGATTGCAAGATTAGCTGGGGTCATGGGCAGACACCAAAGACTCGTGTCAAAAAACCACAACAAGCACTTCTTTTTATCATGTACCTTTCAAATTGGGAAATGAGGCAGTATCAAATGGACGGCTGAGGCAGAGAATGACTTCGAGGAAACAGGCTAATTGTGTGAGAAAGCAGTATAATTCTACATCCCTCCTCCTTTAGCCATGGTATTACTTTTAAAAGAATGTGATGTTGGAAACAGAGCAGTTATAATCATTGTAATTAATGCACAAAGCCATGAGCAAATTAAAGTATTTAATGTGATTTTTGGGTGAAGATACCTGTAGTATTTTAAGTGTAGTGGAGGTGGTTTGAAGGGACCTTTGTGACTCCCCTAAAACAGACACATATATTATTTCTGCCCTGAAATGACCTACAAAAACAACAAAAAGAGAATTCCAGCATGTTAGAGAACAGCCAGTGTGGTGGGTGCCTATTGGCTAGCAACTGTGAGTCATAAGCATATATTTCCCCCATCAATCCCTACAGCACTTTTGCAAATATTCTTGAAGCGTTTATTACGTTTCTGTAATGCAAAGCCAAAATGTATATGTGTACAAGCGGCTTTATTTTTTTAAAGGCTGCCTGAAGACTGA
>NW_015173185.1:150501-151950 GCF_001447785.1 Gekko japonicus | reverse complement strand
CTGAATGACATGGTGCTGCAGAGTCTGCTGGGCACCGACTTCGACTCCAAGTTCATGGCGGTGAACGCGCCCGAGGAGCGCATGGGCGGCGGCGGCGACCTGGCCGAGCTGGACCTGCTGCTGTGGCAGAGGGCATCGGGGGCCGTGGCCAGCGATATCAAGGGCCTGGAGTTCCACGACGGCGGTGGCGGCGGCCTGACGGGCAGCAAGAAGCACCAGCTAAGCAAGAAGCTGTGGAGCGTGTGTGAGAGACTGGTTGCATGCATGGGTGCATGTCGATTAAATATAGCCTCCTATTAAAAAGGTCAGTGTTACAACGTGACCTCTTTCTCGTCCACTGTATTTGTGAGAGTCTTTGTTACCTTGATCGCGGCTAGCTCCTTCTCCACCGACGCTGCCCCCTTTAATGTATATTGCAGAGAGAAGGGGGGGGAGAAGTGTTATTGGAGCACCATGTCGTTCAGGTCCTTCCGTTCTCTCTCCCCCCCCCTCTTTCTCTCTCTCTCTCTCTCCCCCTCGCCAACCTGCCTGCCCAGCCGGACAGACGGGGGAAGCTTTCTCCCTCTCCCCTTCCTTCCTTCACCCACCCACTCACCCACCCTACCTGTCTAGGCGCTCGTTGTCTCCCTCCACAATGGGCTTTGGAACGGGAACATTTCTCGCTGCGTGAAGCTGCGTCTGAGGTGGGACTTACACAACATGGCCAATGGAAGCTGGGGAAGCCTTTGACGGACAGTTCAGTCGTCGAAACACTGTTGGTGCGCATTTTCTCTCCGCTGCATGACTCTGCGTCTTATTCAATTATATATAAGGGAGAGATATGTGTGCAAGGCAAGCTGCAGAGCCAGGTTCATACCAGACTATCAAGATCTTCTGTGAAGAATGCTACGTCTGTCTTCACCCTGAGAGCCAGTTTGGTGTAGTGGTTAAGTGTGCGGACTCTAATCTGGGAGAACCGGGTTTGATTCCCCACTCCTTCACTTGCACCTGGCTGGATGACCTTGGGCAAGCTGTAGTTCTGATAAGAGCTGTTCTTGAAAAAGAGAAGTTTCTCTCAAGAGCTCTCTCAGCCCTACCTACCTCACAGGGTGTCTGTTGCGGGGAGGGGAAGGGAAAGGAGTTTGTAAGCCGCTCTGAGACACCTTCGGGTAGTGAAGGGCAGGGTATAAATCCAATCTCTTCTTCTTCTACTACAAGACATATGAATATGGACTAGAACCTGAATAACAGATACAGTTGTCAAGAGGCCTGGGGGGGGGGGGGTTGTGTTCCTTTAACAGAGGCTTAATGTGTAGAAATGGGCAGCTGAAGCTTAATGTTTCATAGCATAGAAGTAAATAACATTACCTGATAAATAACATCTCACTTAGTTTCTACTAAAGGGATAGTTCCCCCCCCCCCCCGCCCGGGGGTTTGTAACCCCCAGAACGGGGCTACATTTTCAGTGCG
>NW_015173185.1:142051-150474 GCF_001447785.1 Gekko japonicus | reverse complement strand
GCCCGAGCCCACCCACCCCTGGTGGGGGTCCCCCAGTTTTAGGCACTCCTCTCCACCACTGGCCAGCTTGCCGGCAGGAGGGAATTATTATCCCCCCCCCAAAAAAAACCCAGGCAAGAACCCAGAAATAAATGCAACATGCCTACGTCACCCAGAAGTGACATGGGCATATTGGTGATGTTGGGGGGAGGGGTGACGCTCTGGTTTTTGAGCGCAACTCTATGGTAGAAGCTAATTCTACCATAGAGTAGAATTACTTCTGGGTGACATAGGCACATTGCATTTATTTCCACTTCTTTCCTCTGCGCTCCCAGTAACTTCACCTTCATCCCCCACTGGATGGTTCAACGGATCCTATCCAAAAGTCATTCTGAAACAGGTAAAATTTAATGGGGGAGGGGAAGGTGCATCTGGCATTTCTTAGATGATTTTTTTCTTCACCACTGAGTAAAGAAAACCTATTGCCACACATCTATCATGACTAGAGTAGGATAGCCAGATTAAAGAGTTAGGTTTAGGGTTGCCAGCAACCTGGTGAAAAAATTGTTTCATGTCTTTAGCAGAGGTTTAGTGGGATATTGTTTGAGTCCTAAAGGGGACAGGGGAGGAAGCAGGAGGGAAACAAGTTCACACAGAAACCAAGCTGGGGTGAAACAAGTCACAGTTATATTGATTACAGCCACTACAGCATTGGTGTGGCATAGGGCAAGGAGTCAGGAATCAGGTTACCCACCTATTGGCCATGAAACCCTTCCTCAGCCTGCTTAATGAAATGGCAAATCCTGTGGACCTACATGGGCACAAGACTCTGTGTGCCACCTGTGAGTGGAGCCAAGCAACAGCACCCTGACTGGGGCATGCCGCTACATGGCTCCACCTCCAAGACCCCTTAAGGGGGTCCCCACTCGGAGACAGCTTTCCCCCCTCCCATGGATCTGACACAAGGCCTAGAATTGCCCAAGGCTGTATCACGTAAGAAAATAGCAAGAAATATAACTGCACTACAAAAACCAGCAACTAAGGGAGGGAGGGAGGGATAGCTAAAGTCAAACTGTGTGCAGCTCAGCAGCCACATGACCCTAAAAGGGAATGGCTGGACCAGGGTGAATGCCCCCAAGCTGAGGCCCTCCCCTCAATCTGTCCCCACAGACCAACAAGCCAGGCAACTATTGGCTAACTCAATAGAAGGGTGGATGAAAGAGAAGAACACCTAGTTTGAGCTTCTGCACCTCTGATCATGGTCATCAGCAACTACCACTGAGCAGGAAGTAGCATGTGGCCTGTACAACAGTATGAGGACATCACTACAAAGTGATCGTCATATTTGGTGGAGACAGTATTGCTAGATTGCAGCCAAAGAATTCTGATTTGACTTGATAGGTAGGAAAGCTTCCAAATGTTTCCCAAGATTTTGGAGTTTTGAACTGCCTACTCTTGTTTCCGAGAGGGGGGTGGAATGTGACTTGGAGCACTGTTGGATGGAAAGGACAAAAGGCATGGGATATGTCTCATTAGGTTTTCTTCTACAGCTACTCTTGTGCTCCGAAAGTTACATTAAAAACAAATATTTGCTTCCTTCAGCAGTCACAAGAGGTCTGGGAGAGCACAATGTTCTCCATAAGAGCTGAGATGGCAGCATAATTTCTCTCAAAGTATCAAAAGAGAAGGTGCGCCATGAATAATCCATAACCACCACAGACTCAACTCTTAATCAAAACAAATTCAAGTCTCTTACATAATTAAAGGTGGGTTCTCCCAGGGACTTAATGTACTGGCATGGAAGAGCACTCATCAAAATTCCCTGCATAGCAGCAAATTATCCAATTAAGACTCTGACAAAAGTAAAGATGGAAACATATGTGAGTGTGTGTGTGTGTGTGTATTCATTACAAACCTTGCAATGATGATTTCATTGTCATATCAAGTGCCTGCCTCTTCGTTTCGTGCATGAATTATCAGTCCACAATTCAGCTCTGCCTTAAAGTGCTCAGCATTTTTCTGCAGAAGTGAGGTGCATGATGTCAGAGTGCATGCAGATTATTGAACCAGGGATCCTTATTTGCCCTTCACCACTACTCTGCAACTGGACAATTGTCAAAACATACAAGAGGTGCTTTACTTGTTTCTGAATCTTCCATTTTAAAAGAGAGAGAGAGAGAGAGAGAGAGAGAATGAGAGGAAGGAAGGAAGGAAGGAAGGAAGGAAGGAAGGAAGGAAGGAAGGAAGGAAGGAATTCAGAGGCCAGATCTACCACCCATTACTTTCCGTGCCCATAGCAGTAGCTATCTGTGGGGCTCCCCATCCAGCAGCAAGAGTCGAAAGAAAGGAGGAGGAGAGAGAGTGAATTGGCTCACCAGCCCTTTAAACTTTAAAGGCCCATTGTTCTCAATGGGAAAACATGGCCTCTGAACTCTGGAGCCAGGTCTTCCCATTGAAAATAATGGACCTTTAAAATGTAAAGTGCTGATGCACAGTGAAACCACTTGGGGGCCAGAGAACATGTCCTCCCTCCCTCCCCATTGCTGCTGCCACTGAAGCAGAGACACCTCCAAAATTATCGCTATAATTTCCTTTCATAAGTTCAGAATGGGCACGGTTTCACTAAACTGGGACTGTTATTCCAGTATTTATTAAAATGAAAAATGGAAATGTATCTCGACAGAACTGTCTGAAATGATAATGATACTCCCAATATTTAATGAAAATGATAATCATGCCCTTCCTAACTTTCCGATAAGGCAGTAAAATGGTGGTTTTTGAAGTATACACCCCTTGTATTATATCTGCACCAAGCAAAGCATGGTTAAGGCAGCTACTCTCTGGACTCTGCTCACACAGAGACCAACGGATCTCTTTGGCAATTCCATCAGGATGCTCTCTAGGGACAGGGCTTAGCTCAGCAACCTCAGCTATGTTTTCACTGCATGTATGGAATCATAACCAGAGTTAAAGCAACAAACTACAGTCAAGCATAATATCTGCACTTAATCGCGACTCTGCATTCAGCAAAAAGGGTGCAGCACCACAGGTGTGATTTGACTTACATCTGGTTGTGGCCTCCTTATAGATCACAGTCCACCAATGGAAATCCAGTGCACTGGACAGATATAACTTGTTCAAAACACAGAAACTTTGGGGTCCTACCCAAGTAGAAATCCTAACAAACATTTTATTTTTTATTAACATCCATATTTTTAAGAGAGACAAAGCTTTCCACCCCATGCCAGATTCATTAAAATCTTGGTCTCTGGAATGATTTATCAAAAATGAACCGTTTAATACATTCTATGAAATACAGTACAGCTCTTTGCATGCACTGTGACCTTTTCAGCATTCTGCATTTGTATTTTGATTAGCCATGCTCGCTTAACGGATTTCCTTATTGCCCTGTCTGCACCAATTGCCACCAGTGTTCCCTCTAAGCTGAGTTAGTGTGAGGTAGCTCACCGTTTTTTAGCCTCCGGCTCACACATTTTTGTCTTCGCTCAGGAAGGGATGGCTCCAGAGCAAACTAACTTATGCAGTAGCCAAATCGCTGGCTCACAACTTTAATGCTGGCAGCTCACAAAGTGGAATTTTTGCTCACAAGACTCCATAGCTTAGAGGGAGCATTGATTGCCACCTCTTTGAGCTAAGCGGGAAAAAAAACTCCTTACAATTTTGTGACCTATTAAGTAACTGTATTCTACGTAAAGCGGCACACTTTCATTTATTAAGCTTATTTTAATTGTTTTGATATATGAAGCCATGTCAACAAGGACAGTATTGCCAGTCTGAAACAGTTTGCAATGGTAGCAGTTACCATTTGACTCATTCTGGATTCTTCTTTTAAGGTCTATCCAGGGGTAGGTTTGGAAGGCACATACAGTGCCAGCTCAATTCATGCTGCTGACTGAAGCCACGTAATATTGCCTCATCCCCTCCGCTGACCCCATCTGGAAGCTGCAACAACAATCTGCCTTCTTGCTTCCCCAGAGCTCTTTAGCAACAGCATGGCAAGATGCTCATGCCCTGCTGGTTTTCTTGAACTCTCACATGCCATGACAGTTCGCTTATCATTTTTGCTTGCTTGTTAGCAGGACAGACAAAATGGTGGCTGAACCATGAGAGTTTGGGAAATCCTATAAGACTTGTGCAGCTTGCCATGCTGATTTCAAAGAGTGCTAGTGAGGAGCCAACAAACATTATCTGCTTCAACTAACGGGTGCAGACAGTGTCAAGAATAGGAGGCTGAAACGACAGAGACATATGGGCAGGAGTTTGGTTGCTGGCTTCCTTGTATCTACCATCTCTGCTGACCTCCACATAATGCAGTAACCTTGCTCAAGCTAAGCAAGTTTGGGTCAGAATGGACACTGTCTGGGAATATACTGTTGTGGGATCCAGGATGGAAGAAAGATGGGATATAAACACAATAGTAAATAATAAAACAATAAGTTGCCCATGGATTTCCTGCAGGTTTTAGAAAACCAAACAGTAGCTGGGATCAGGGGACCATTCAAATCAAAGCTGCGGAATGCCATAAGGGGGCCCTTAAGGGATACATGGCATGAATCTCCTTGCAGTGCTTTGCTGTTGTTTCCTCATGTGACCTGACTTGCATTCACTTGCATTCACTTTCATTATTTGTTTTGGAAACATTAACCACAAACGTTTTCCACATGTGTAATTATACCACTTGCACAAGCAATCCCAAAGCAATGCATTGGCTTAGGCACGGGGGTGTAAACAATACTATATTAATACCGGGAGGAATTATAAGATTGGAATGAAGCACTTTTCTCATCCAACATAAGGCTATATTATGAAGTTGCAATTTTATTATTTAGTTTTATTGTTTTAAATTAAATAGAGCAAAGTGGTTATTCCATCTTGCTGATTTAATAGGTTAATAAAGCCGGCTGGCAAACATATTGTTGATACACAACAGAATGCGGTTCTTCCTTTCCATGTTGAGTAAAGTTTTGTTGTTGTTTTTCATTTCCCCCAAGGGATGTTTTCATCCTGTCCTCTATCTCATGGTGACAGTGTTTATAAAGCAGGGCTATCATTTCATCTTTGACTCTAATGAAGGCTATTGCTGAGCTCCTTCTGCACAATTAGACCTGGATTATTTCACTGTTTTCTATCTGAATATGGATCATAGTGTCCCATTGTGTATATGCATGTATATGTCAGAGAGAATAGAAGATAATATTACTTCCATACATGCCTCCAGTCCCACTGAGAGATATCTGAACACTTTCTGGTTTGGCTCATGGTCTGTTCACCAGTCAGGGATCCAATGTTTCCTCAACGCAGTTTGGCTGTTTGTGAGCAATTCAGACCTGTTTGTTGAGTTCCTTTTCACGTATCCAGACATTATGGTACAGTATGGTAATCAGCCATGTTTCATTCATGCACGTTCTCAGTTTGATGTTAGTCCTACTTTCCTCCCTCCATCCTGCTCCACAGACCTGCTGTTGCTGCATCCCACTCAGTAGCCAACAGTGGGCAAAGCAGTAAGCCAGTAATTATAAATAACACCTTTTCCCAAAAAAAAGTCTTCCCATTTTGTGTTCATTTAAATCCATGCTATCAATGTTAATTCACTCATACACATTTTTGTACAGTTTTATGGGAGCCACAATTCCCATCTCACATCATTTAACTACCTGACCCTAGCTGACCCAAGCATTCATGACCCTATGCAAAAGATCCTGCAAGGTAAGGAAATGAAACTCCACACCACAAGGAAATGAAACTCTACCACTATAGCTACTCCAAAGCTGCAAAGATTTTTGGGGTTTTTTTGGATATTCAGTTTATGACTGATGAACACTGTATACTCCTTTATTGAACTGGTCACCATGATGTTCTCAACATCCTGACTCTTCATCACAAATAAAATTTTATGCAAGATGTAGCACTCTTGCACACACATATATGCATCCATGTATCATAAAAAGGGGGATGGACTGAATGGGCAGGATGTACATGTTGACCACCTGGGGACCCCCACTTTCATGAATTTGAGTTCACTGATGTGAGAAACATGGAATATAAATAAAAGGGGGGACCCACACAAAACTAACCCATTCAACCTACCTTTGATTCCTCCCCTCACCCACTACTTCTGTCACACTATTCCTTCTGCCACCCCTTTTCTTACTCTCTCTCTCCTCCATGTCTATCACTTTCTCTTTCTTTCTTCCCCCCAACCCATCACTCTCTTTCTCTTATTGCCCCCATCACTCCCAGCCACCCACCTCCTTCCCCCCACACACAGACACCTCTAAAGCAGCTGCAGCAGCAGCAGCAGCAGCAGTGACAGCAGCTCTTGAGGAATCACAACGGATCTCCTAACTACAACCTTTAGGGTTGCCGTTTCCAGGTTTGGAAATTCTTGGAGATTTGGGGGTGGAGCCTTTGGAGGGTGAGCTTTGGGGAGGGAAGCTACTCCAGCAGGGAATAATGCTATAGAGTCTGCCCTCTGAAGCAGCCATTTTCTCCAGGGGAACTGATCTTTGTCATCTGGAGATCAGTTGTAATTCCGGGTGATCTCCAGCATCACCTGGAGGTTGGCAATGCTAGTTCCCCTGAAGGGAATGGCTGTTTTGGAGAGTAAAGTCTATGGCATTATACCTGTCTGAAGTCCCTCCCCTCCTCAAACCCCACCATCCCCAGGCTCCACCCCTCAAATCTCCAGGAATTTCCCAGCCTGGACCTGGCAACCCTATCTCCTTCCCACTCAACACCCAACCTATCTTTCTCTGGCCCTCTGTCTTCAGCTTTCCATCTCCTTTGTTGCAGCCTCTGCCTAGAAAAACTAGTCATTATCCACAGTGAGGACTAAATCAGCTTACATTATTCTTTCCTCCTTTTTATCTGCAGAATAACCATGTGAGGTAGGTTAGGGTCAAGTACGTGACTGGTCCAAAATCACCAAATCAGCTTCCACAGCAATACGACAATTCAAACCTGTGTCTTCCAGCTCCTACTCTGAAGGTCTTAACTGCTAAACCACACTGGCTTTCATAGGGTGGCTGCTGTTAAACAGCAGCCAGCAGCCAGACCTAGTTAAACCATGCAAGTCATGTGGTATCAAGTCACCCAGAGGTTGCTGCCAGGCCTAGGTTGCCAACCTCCAGGTGAAACCTAGAGATTCCCCAGAATTACAACTGAACTCCAGACAAGAGAGATCTGTTCCCCTGTAGAAAATGGCTTCTTTGGAGGGTGGACTCTGGCATTATACCATGCTGAGACATCTCCCTCCCAAAACTCTGCCCTCCTCAAACTCTACAACAAAATCTCCAGGAATTTCCCAACCTGGAGCTGGCAAATCTACCAAGCCTAGTGCCAATGAATCCTCCGCCAAAAGCCCAAATAGGCCTGGAAAGGCTGTTCCCAGTCTCCCTGGCTTTTACTCAGAAGTCCAGGATGCTGTGGTTGCCTAGCAACAATCACTGAGGTAATCCATTTTTAAAAAAACTATGGGCACCCCTTTGATAATTTTTGTTTTTTTAAAAACTCCCTGTTGTTGTTTTTGTTTTGTTTATTTCACAATGTTTCGGCAAACCAGGGGCCCTTTTCAGGTTTGTAGAAAGATCTGTCTTGCTCATTCACAACTTCAATCACTGGATTTAATTTGGCCAACTTGGCTATTAGAGTCTCTCCTATATTATAATCCTGTTTTGGGGTGGCAAGATTCCATGCAATCCCTCAGCCATTGGCCCGTCAGCCACCACTCAAGAGTGCCATTATTGGCTGTGTGCTGGGTCTCCTCCTCTTCCCCGCCCACCCCCCCGTCAGCCACTGTGCCCTGTCAGAATTACTGGCAAATGGCTTTCTCTTTTGACGAAGACACTTTTCCTGTGTGGGACTAACTGTTCCCTCAGTGGCTGTTGGTAGGTGTCACAAAATGGCAGTTACCTGTGTTTGTAAGATGGCTGTGGTTCTTTGTTTAAAATGTTCCCCCATAAGGTTTAATTGAGCTGTAGTTCCAGAGAGGGGCCTGCATGGGTATCACTCACTGGGTTGAATGGGGCTTCCTCATCTGCTGGCCTACAGTTCCCAGCTGCCCCAAGGCCAAAACGTGTGGGAAAACAGGTACTGTCCCAAGGCAGTCTTTGTCCCTGGGAGCAGCAGAAATTCAGTCACTCCACAGTCGGCCGGACTGGGGAATGAATGGAAGTTTCCCTGCTCTCTTGGACAAGAGAGAGAGGCTGAAGTACAGGTGAGCACACAATCTCCAGAGGTAGAGAGGATCATGTTTAACCCCTGTTGCTTTATACCCTGTTGTGTGCTTACTCCTAGAGTGTGTGTGTGCTCCATAACTGCGTAAATAGTTAAATTCTTTACTTTGGGCTGTGTTGTGCTCTGACCACATAGTCTCCCCTGCTCTGCACAATACCAAAGGGAGGGGGTAGCCCAGGGAAGCAAGG
>NW_015173185.1:141517-141721 GCF_001447785.1 Gekko japonicus | reverse complement strand
TGAGGGAGAGGCTCCAAGCTCACAGGGAAGCTGCTGGGGCCTCTCCCCAAGATACCCACCAAGTTTCAAAAACATTGGGCCAGGGAGTCCAATTCTATGGGCCCCCAAACAGCTTGCAACATCCCCATTGTTCTCTATGGTGAGGGGAAAAGTTACTTGGGGAGAGGCCTCAGCAGCTACCCTATGAATTTGGAGCCTCTCCCT
>NW_015173185.1:128366-140577 GCF_001447785.1 Gekko japonicus | reverse complement strand
TTGATGCTTGGCTGGGAAGGAGATAGGGTTGCCAACTCCAGGTTGGGAAATTCATGGAGATTTGAGGGGTGGAGCCTGGAGAGAGAGAGGTTTGAGGAGGGGTGGGACCTCAGACAGGTACAAAGCCATAGATCCCACACTCCAAACCAGCCATTTCTTCCTGGGTAACAATTGTTGCCAATATCCAGGTGAGGGCTGGAGATCACTGAAAATTACAATTGTTCTTCAGGTAGCAGAGATCAGTTCCTCTGGAGAAAATGGTGGACTCTGTCATTATACTCTACTGAGGTCACCACAGCACATTGACACTGAGTGCCCAAGTCCATTTCTTCCTGGGTAACAATTGTTGCCAATATCCAGGTGAGGGCTGGAGATCACTGGAAATTACAATTGTTCTTCAGGTAGCAGAGATCAGTTCCTCTGGAGAAAATGGTGGACTCTGTCATTATACTCTACTGAGGTCACCACAGCACATTGACACTGAGTGCCCAAGGCCTTGGCACTCTCCCAGAGCCTCTTTCTTGAGTGTGTTGTATTTATTTCCACAACGGGCCTTATTCCTAGTATAAGATAATGTTATTGCTCCATGAGAATAAAGACAACTATACGTTCTAAACCTGTGGTGAAAATAGTTGGATTATACACTTGCACTACATTATACAGTGAAAAATTCCAGGGCAACACTTTTTGGAAAAGTGAAACAGAGATTTATGGCCTTTTTGTAATATTTGCTTCATTTACCAATATACAAAAGTAGAGGCTTTCCTACACAGGACAGGCTCCATGGCACCCCAGACAATGAGTCCGCCTAGGCCTTGGTTACCTCACTCAGATCCATTCTAAATGACATGACTTGTCCATAGACTCCCAGGGTGATCAGGAATTATGTCCCCCTCTTGGCAATGCTGCTCCTACAGAGGAGCAGTTTCACTACCCCACCTCAAACTGAAAGAGGCATTATCACATTCAGGTGATCCAATCAACCCAAGGTTATCTGTCTGCTTCCCTCCATTTCAATTCAAAACTGTCCTCACACACACCCTTGCACTATCCCATTAGCTCAGAATGGTTACCTTCTCCAAGCTCTGATATAAAGAAACAGTCACAGGAGGGAGGGAAATTAGCCAAAATATTTTAACCTGGCATTCAAAGTTCCACAGGCCAGAATGATTTGTTTCAGTAAGAGTATTCTACAACCAAGGTGCCACTACCAAGAAGGACCCACTCTAGAAACCAGTCACTTAATTTCAGAAGGTGGAGGCATGCAGAATGAGGCCTCCAAAGACACTAGCAGATGCTCAGACATTTCAGTCATATTGTGCCATTTATCATCTATTCTGCACTTCAATTATTCCTTAATAGCCAAAGTGATATTGTACAGGAAGTTCAGCTACTTCTTCATTCTAAGTTTTGCAGGAATGGCAGCTTACTTGCTTGAACTATTTTAAAAAGTAATGGGGGGGGTGGAGGTTTCTACAGAATACTCGATTAGCAAAGAGGATACTACCCGCACACAAGGTAAGCAGAAAGGCACTTCTATCAAATTCCTGCATGTGAAAGCCATTTTACACTCCGTTTCTTCTTGGTACCTCCATTTACCTGTCTGCCCGTGATTAATGAGATGTACTTTGAAGTGGTGGTAAGATGCACAGCCCCATTAATAAGGACTGTTTGTAAACTGCTGCCACATCATTGGATGAAAGATGCCATGTAAACAACAGTGATTAACAAAGAAATTTCTGAAAGAGAGCAAGAGCACACCCTGAGAATATCAATAACTATGGGAAGGCTTGGGGGTGGGGGCTTCATATAAAGAACACAAACAGATCTTTGCTTGAAACTGGGAAGCCATTTAGAAATTCAAATTATAAACAAATATAAAATAATAATAGATTGGATTTATCTCTTCTTCTTCACTACCTGAATGAGTCTCAGGGTAGCTTACAAACTCCTTTCCCTTCCCTGTCCCACAACAGACACAGCTGCATGTGGAAGAGGGGGGAATCAAACCTGGTTCTCCCAGATTAGAGTACCTTCTCAAGGTGATCATAATAGTTGAGTTTCTAAAAATTAAATTAAATTTATTTTTAAGTATGCCTACATGTGAACATATATGGAAAGAAAGAAAACAGCTTATAGAAATTATTGTTAAACTATTTTTTTACCTTAGCTTTTTATGAAATATCAGTCTCCCAAGGAAATCTGATCACTGAAACATCCTCATATGCTTTGTGTTTTGAAAATACCCAAATGACACTTGTGTGAGCAATACTATTCATGGCTGCCAAAGCTTCTTTCTTTTCATTTCTTCATCAGGATGTATTCTGAGAGCCTTTCCAGATGATCCGTACATTGCCCAATTGCTACGTCTTCATTACTCATGCATTCTGCAAACTCCAGATGTCTTTTATCAAGTTAGGGCTTCTCCTGCAATCGCATTACATTTTTCTAAGCACAGTAGCTCTGATCCAGCATGTGTCTGTATGTAGCCCTCTCCAAAAAGCTGTAAAAATATTTGGATGGCAAGAAGAACAGGGAAGGCTAACATTATACTCCTATGTGTCAGGTTCCCCAATCAAACACTCAACAATGGTCCTTGATAAAGTCCAGTTTAACTAATGCTGTATCATATAAAGAGAACATGTATAAGATGTTTTATAGATGGTATATTACACCAGATAGATTCGCTCAACAAAATAGTAACTGTTCTGATAAATGCTGGAAATGTAAAAATAAGATTGGCTCTTTTTATCACATGTGGTGGCTATGTGATGCTACAAAGAGGTATTAGAGATGGATTCATGAGATAATGGAAAAAATAACAAGAACTAATATCCCGTTTACTCCAGAGATACTGTTATTGAATATATTTCCGAAATACTTTGATAAAGCAGATAGGTATTTGATACTTCATATGTCGTCAGCTGCGAGGATAATATATGCCAAATATTGGAAAACAATGGAAATACCAACAAAACAAGAGTACGTGAACAAACTATTTGAAACGGCGGAAAATGACAAACTGACACTTGAGACGAGAGCCGGCACAGAATGGACTTTTCAAAAAACTTGGAAGAGATTTTATGATTGGTATAATGTAAATGCAACTGATAGATAAATATAGTAATTTGAGAATGCAGAAAAGATAAGCTTAGTAAAATAGATAATGAATTTAGAAATTTAATAAACAGAAGAAGTGATAAAAGTCTCTTGTTATATGTTATATGTTGTTGGGGGTAGTTGGGTGTTGTCTGTCTGTATGTTTGTAGTATATAATGTAAAAAATAATAAAAGTGTACCCTCGGGTACTTTTTAAAAAAAAGATAAAGTCCAGTTTATTGATGTCAGTGCTGGTGGTACCATGAATTCTTGAGTCAGGAATAACCAAAATCAAAATGGTGGTTACAGTTATACCCCCTTCAAACCCAACCCCCTGACATCTTAACTCAAATAAACAAGCACCTGGGAGTGTGGGCTGAAAGCAGCAGTTAGGTTCCCAGCGGGAAAAAGCAGGCCAGAGAGAGTCAAGCCTTCAAGGCCACTAGGCAGATAGCAAAGGCAGCAGAGACACAGGGGTGGAGGATGGTGCCAGAGAGGATGAAGGAACAGAGAGGTCGAGCACCCCCTCCCACATTCCAAAGTATGGCCACGTTAGCTGACACTATGCAGAGTCACATCAGCCTAAATCCTCTGAAATTAATGGTTTTAGACTGGAGTAGCTTTGCATAGGATTGCACTATAATTTCAGTTTCTTAATCCCTCCTCCCAGGCAACTGATAAATGCAATTATTGCTTTTTGAAGACTCCATGTGCACAGCCCTAGCAGCTGACTCAGGAAACAGAAATCCTATTCACAGCACTTTTTTGCATTTTGAATTCCTCACCCACCTAGGGATGTATCTGCTGGAAAATGTGCATAATCTTCAATTGGATCTGGTGAGAAACTCTCATGCCTCCTGCTCCTGCTCTCTATCTACATATCAACTTTATCATAGAATCATAGAGTTGGAAGGGACCTCCAATGCAGGAAATTCACAAGTACCTCCCCCCTGTTGGCTCTGGAAGGAACTTGGTGTTGCAAGTGTGATGGACACTGGGGACACCATTCATGATGACACAGCCTCACTCCTCCCCCATGTAGGCACCATTTTGTACATTTGTTCCTGGGTTTATATTTTATTTATGATATAGTTCATTATAATTCATATTTGATATTTTGTGGCTAATTGGTCAGCTGCTACACCAGTCAACCACAGGAGTGTCAATGTGTTTCTTTATACTTAAAAAGAAAGAGGAATAACAGCAAGGCTAGCTCCAGGTGCTGCTGCAAAGTCCCCAAGAATATTTGGGAACCAATTTCTCAATTTAATACAGAAAATGGACCACAGATTTCTGGGACAAAGGAACATCATAATAATTTCCCACAAATAAATGCATGGAAGGCCTTCCTCTTCTCCCACTGTTGCAATGCATATCTTCTCTCCCTTAAAGAAATTAAAATCTGTGATTAACACTTCCAGCAAGGTCATTACTTTATCTTTTCAAAACACTGCCTCTATATGCTGAATTACGGTAGCAAAACTCCCCAGTGGAGGTGGGGGTCCCCCTCTGCCAGCCCCTGCCCCCCAGGTGCTGTTAGATCCCCAAGCATTCAAAATAAATCCATGTTTAAAAGTAAAGCAAAATTTATTTCAAAGCGATGGTTCGATCAGGAACAAGGACATTGTTAGGAATAACTGCAATCACACTGGGACTACATAATAAAGGAACTTGAACCAGGTAAGGGCCAATTAGCCCCTTTCCCTCTGGCGGGAATAGAACAGCGAACGCGCACCCAATTCCTTGGGAACATAACGGTCCTACATTATACACAAGTTCAGTTCTCAGGCAAGCTAACCATAACAGCGAAGCGATACCATGACTCCCACCTCCAGCTGCTCGACCTTGGCCAGTTTCTGCAAAGCTACACATGCAATATAATGAAGCAAGAGGACACACGGGGGGGGATGTGTGTAACAGCTTGCACAGGTAATACCAGATACACCAGACATAATGGCAGCTAGCTGACAGGTGCCAATCAGCTGGCCAGCAAGGGACTTACCAGTAGAAAGAAGAAGATCTAGGCCACATTGCTGCACAGGCAGTGAAATCATCATGCCAGCAACTTCCAGGTAACGCTCTGGTATTTGGGCAAAAACTCTATGGTAGAAAACAGTTTTATCATAGAGTTTTGCCCAAATACCAGAGAGTCACCCATAAGTTTCTGGCATGGTGACATCACTTCCTGTGTGATGTCAACAATGTGGCCTAGGCCTTTCTACTGGTAACTCCCTCTATCCCCTGTCGGTTGCCAGATGAGACCTGAGAATCCTATGCTGAATATCTACTTTGACAAAGTTTCCAAAAAACCTGGTGCATTAGCTATGTTGACAAATCAACACAAGCCACTAAATCCCCTTTTCTTTTACCAGGAAGCAGGGTTGCCATGCCCCTAGCATTCCAAATTCTGAGGCTCAGAAGGCAGGTCCTTGTGATGTCACACTGAATATCAGTATCAGTTGTAGTACTTTCATACCCTACAAATAATTTCACCACACATCCAGATGGCTTGCTCCCTCAAAAGCACCAAAACAAGCAACACATGAGACTTCAAGAAAACAAAACTGTGCACGTTGTCAGAACATCACCAGTAGAATATACCACCCCTAAATTTCTTAAAATTAAGGAGCCCTGCCTTGAAATAACAAACAAATGGCAAGCCTACACATGGCATTTGTGAATGTGTGTATTCATAATCATGAGGCTTTGAAGAGATGGCCTATTTACTATCCCCCAAAAGTTCCAAAATTACATGGAAACGAACTTTGTGTGTGTGTGGGGGGGGGGGGTGTAGCTCAGCCATCAGTGCCAGATTATTGATCTCATCTCCAATTTATGTGCACATTAGCCATAAAATGTGTGAGCTACTTAATGGTGCCCAGGAGTTCAACTGGCAGCCAGTGGTTCTAAGAACAAGCCCTAAAATTTGAGCCTCAGGGCCAAAGCCTGTAACCTACCGGTGTGACCAATGGGGTGCCACTGAGTATTCAGGCAGGGTGGAGTTAGTACTAGAAATTCACCTAAATCTAAAAACCCACAAAGAGTTTTTGCAGAGGAAGAGTCCCTCAGGTTAACAGAACCCTAAATGTAGCTGTAACTGGATTTCATGTCTAGATTTGCTTATCTGTAACAGGGTGTATCCCTTGGCTATTTATTAGGTACAGGGCTATCAGAGACATTTTGAAGGAAGCCAAAAATAAGGGCAGTGAAATCCCTCAGGGGCCTTACCTGCAGATCCTGTCACCCATTCTTGCTTGTGAAGATTTTTCTTCAAGCAAAAACCTGAGGAATTTCAAGGGAGCTCAAAGGTTTTAATAATACTTGAAACACTTCTCGGGGAGATTTCCATCTTAACTGAAATAGCAAAAAAGTAAGTTCATGGTCCCATAAAGGCTCTGAAGCAGACAAATGAGAAAAATTAAGACTCGGAATACAAGTGAAATTCAATTAGCAAAAGAAAATCAGAGAGAGAGAGAGAGAGAGAGAAATCAAACAAGGACTTTCAGCTTCCTTGATATGAATTTCTAAAACCCGAATATTATTTTAAAATAATTAACCTAGTAAGTCAGGGAAAAGGGGGCTAACATTACAGGGATGAGTACACTTTCTTCACCTCCTATGGTGCAGCAACAAAGCTGGGAACAGTTGCTCTCAGTAGTTGCATAAGACACCATGATGACACAGCCTCACTCCTCCCCCATATAGGTTGGACAGGAGGTTGAAGCTTAATCTGACAAACTGCAGCTTCAGGTTAGACACCAAAAGAGCACAACCGTGAAAACAGCCCACTGTTCCAATCTGTGGCAGAGGCAGCCACCAACACCATAGAAACAGGATGGCACCATCACACTTTACTGTTGCACATCACCTACGCTGCATCATCAGGCTTTGTAGAGACACCCAGCACTGAACTCTGATTCCTGTTAGAAGGATCTCACATCACAGCAACTCTGCATGTTGAGCCAGACCATGTACTCAGAGAGGGTTTTGAAGTGACAGTGTGGAAGGCAGTGGGGCACATCTAGCACGAACTGATGGCATGCACCACAGCTCCATATGTGGTGTAGTAGTTGGACTAAGGTAGTTGGTTTTAAGTATTGAAAGGCGGGAGATGATTATCAATACAAGGCTTTTATTCAGAACATTACTCAGCTCTAATCTGACTCTGTGAAGAGCGGCATCCAAACTTATACTATTCCAAACTGAACTATATACAATGTAACTACTTTCATGAGGTCTGACTGGACCTAAGCGGAGCTTTCTGATAGGATACTCTGTATGGCTTTAGGACCACTAGAAGGTCTTTATTATACGCAGCCAATCACAAAAGAGGAAGCTAGGATACCTTAGCACAAACCATAACTAATAGCTTAGAAATAACTCAGAACATAACTAAGGCCTAAGATACCCAGGTTCAAATTACCACTCTGACATGAAGTTCACTGGGTGACCTGGGATCAGTCACTCTTCCTGTCTCAACCTTACCTACCTCAGCTGTGGTGGATTGTGTAAGTTTGTGTTGGATGGAAACCCTGGTCCTACTCCACCTCTTCCATGGCCTACATATCCACAATGGGGTGGTTGCAACAATCCACTAAGTAGCTCTCCTTCACCCTAAGTACCTCTCCCTCCAATTTATCTTGCTTTTCCTCCAGATGAAGAATACCTTAAGTTGGAGGAAGCCTCCTTAGACAGGAGGAAGTCTTTAAGGAAAGGTGGGGTATAAATATTTTAATGAACAAATGGGTAAACTTTGCTCAGTGGACTCCACTGAATACATATATGAAGCTACTGAATCAGATCATTGATCTATAAAGGTCGGTGTTATCTGCTCTAACTCACAGCAGCTGTCCAGTGTGTCAGATGGAAGTCTTTCATATCTCCTAAATGATGCTTTTATCTGGATATGCCAGGGTTTAAACCTAGGGCCTTCTGCATTCCATGCATTGCCAAGACTGATATACCTCCATTTTGTTGGCATCATTCCCTACCATTAAGGTTAGCACCTAGCCAGACTGCCTTGCCAGATTTGTAATGGTCTGCTAGATTTTACAGAATCTCTAGGCAAAAAATGGAGGTGGGCTGGTAAAAGGAGTATTAGAGTGGAAGCAGCTATTCAGCATCATTGAATCTGAGCCCCTGAGATAATTGCTGGCTCATCATGAAAGGATCTAAGATATTCAAGAACCAACTAAACAGAGCCAAGGCACGACTATTGTGTTGTATATTTCAATGTCCAGGAAACAGCTGCCTTTATTCTCTAAAGGTTTCTTTGTACCAGCTCTCATTCAAATGGGCCAATCAAGACTCTTCCAGGTCTCCAGTCCCTCTCCTCCTTCTCTGATTGGAGGAGCCGCAAGTCTTCAATCTGCCTTGCCCTTTGTCCTTACTACTCATAGGCAAAATAATCATCACCTGAGCAAAGTCCACAGAAAATCCACCTTTTTGTCTTCATCTCTAACAAAAACAAAACTAAGGTCCCGGTCACACGGGCTGTAAAATGCGGGGTGGAAGCGTGGCAATTTGGCCGGGAGCAAAATAATGTGCAGCCGCCCAATCACAGGTCCCGTCGAGGTCCCATGGGTAGGGGCGAGGTGGTGATCACACGACGATCCTGCAGTGTGGCAAAGAAGTGGTGCGGCATGATCTCACCAATGGCATGCACGATTCTGCGGAGCAACGGAACTTTTGCTTTCCTCTTCGTGCGCATGCGCCGTTGGGTGCTTGTGCGCATCCTGTGGAGACTTGGTGGGGAACCTGTTTGCAACGGGACATGGGCGGGCACCGAATGCCATGGACTACAACCAGAAACGCGATAAGACGCCAGCCCTTGACCCGCGGTTTCCGGAAACTAGTACCTCGGAGGTACTAGTTTTTAACTCCACATCTTTGGTGGGAAGCCTCGGATTTGCCATGGGAGCTCTACACTTCCCAGCTGTTGCGGTGTGATCGCGCCCAGAAACTCCGCCTATCATCCGTCTCAGTAGCGTGGCTAATGCTCCGTGTGACCGCAGCCATAAATACATAGAACTGCATCTGCTCCTATGTGGCTACTATGCTTACCCTCATACCTCCCTCTCCTGCCCTCTGACATTTGGTGAAGCACCATGCTCAATGATGGTACCATACAAAGATGTAAAATATGTAATAGGAGGACAAAACAAGGAAAACACAGAGTGCTGCACTGGGACCCCCCTACACACACACTGTATTGCCAAAGCAGCACATCCTGAGGGGCATGTGATGTCATGCAACAAACAAAAGGTATCAAAATTCACAATTAAACATAAGTCTGAGGCTCCTTACTTACAGTCATGAGACTGAATTACCAAAGCAGAGAAAACATCAGTTTTGCAGAAGTAATTGTATGTTTGCACACAGGTTATTTTCTCTACTGGTGGTGACTCCTCTACAGGCCAAAAAACACATCAGTTAAAGGTATTCAGCCAACCAATTAACAATGAATATAGTCAATTTCACCACTCCATTGACTTGCATGGAACTAAGGGAGAGGTTGCAATTAAGAACTGGGGAAAACAGAGCAAAATGTGCTCCTCGCCACCACCCACCCACCTGCTTGCCTGATGTTTATACTGTTATCAAGCTATCTGTGGTGGATCACTAACACTAAGTGAAGCGTGTTCCTGATGCTGTACTGAAATTATCTATACAAGATCCAAGGGTGCTCTCAGACATTACAAGAACACAACATTTCAATAGACAATATATTTATTCCGTTAATAACCAGGACCAGAAGTGGAGATATCCAGATCTGTGTCCTACTGCATTTTGTGTGGGTACTGCTTGGGGATACATGGAGAAACTGCAAAGAGCTGCGTTATCTACCCTGGTTCCAACACATAATTCCCCTCAGTGGGTAGATATACTAATACTTTTGGTCAGGCCTAATCAGTAGCTAGACTCTGAGTGGGCTTTTTCTGTGTATCCCCTGGGTGTTTTTCAAGTACTTGAACTTCTAAGCCCCTTCCCAGTTTCCTTCATTTGCCTGCATTCCCTGTCCAGATAAGGCCACAACATTGTTTTGTGAGTTTCAGTCCTGTTCTCCTGGGACTTCTTGTTCATGCACTTTGTGATCCTGGTTAGTTGTACCCCATCCGAGACCCTCCACACTGCTATCTCTGGCAAAGGATAGAGAAGGAAAGACCTCAAAACACAGCCACATGTAACCACTAGGGATGGTTCGAATTTTGCAGTGAATGTGTTTGACAGTCAAACATATCATGTATAGGGATCAGATGTTAGCTAATCAACAGGCCTGTTTGGATTTGCACCAAACTTCAGCCAAACATCAGGATTTTGCAAAACTGCCCATGTGTGAACATGCTACTATTCTAAACAGAGTAGCAGTCATTAATATCAGCAAGGACTACTTAGATTAACACTACGTGCTAAGACTTCTTTAGCAAGTGTCATTAAATTTGTTTTTGATATTGAAAAATTAGAATGGATACATCCACTGATACATCAGAGCAGGGGTGAGTGGGCCTCTGTTCTCTCACCCCTCTACCCCCTTCCCTGCCTGTGTGCACCCTTCTGGACTCAGGCTGCCTCTGAGTTCAGGGAGCAGAGGGTGGGGCTGCCAAACTTCCCAGCTTGCTCAGCCTTTGAGTGCATTCCTCTCTGCCTCCCAGCCTCTGTCATCCTTCTCATGGGCAGGCCCCTAGCCACAGGGGGCATTTGGGGGCAATGCCCCCCACAGATGAGTGCTACCCCCTCAGACAACAAATTAAAAATGGGGGGGATTAAATTTTTCAATGTAAGATGCACGTGGGTGTTCCAAAATGACCCCAGGCACAGTCAGGGAAGCCTCAGCCTCATTTTTTTTCGAGGCCAAAAAATACATTTTTAAAAATGCAATAAAATAAAATAAAATTGCAAAATGCAAAATAGAGTCAGAGATTCTCCCCCCCTCCCCAGCTTGCACAGAAGAGCAACCCAGAATCGAGTCTATCCAATCCAGAGGACTAGAGGCTGCAATGGAGCTGGAGCTGCTGCTTCTGCTGCTGTAAGAAGAGCAGCAGGTGCGGCCAGGGTGCCCTCCCAGATTTTCCCATGCCCTGCCATCCAAAATTTTCTGGCTACACCCTTGCTCACAGGTAGGAGCCCCAAGTCATCCTTCTGCAATGATCCTTGTGCTTCTTGATGTTTTATTTTAAAAATTGCATTGCCAAATCCCAGTATTTCCCCACCTTTCCATTTTAGGCAGGCATCTTTTAATAGCGGGGGGGGGGGGGGTTTGGGACCAACCACAGTTAAAATATAGAATTCTACAAACTCAAGGAACTATTGAGATATGTATGTAATGAGGTAGCAAGCTGTTACAGCACATGTGTAGATCAGGATGATCTAAGCTGTAAGTCTTAGCTGTCAGACTAAATGGCTAAGTGACTAAGTGCCAGGTGTTAAACAAGCAGGTGCTGCTCCTTGTGGCATAATTAGGAGTAGGTAATTAGGCCCTGTTGTTCATTGGCTGGTTGAAGTATATATTGTTTGGGCTTCATAAGCCATTTGGGGAGACATAGCTCTCTCTGACTGAGGTATGTTATGCTGCACGAAAGTCTGTATATTCTCTGTATATAATAACCATTATTGCACTATAAACTTTTGCCTTTTCACCTCCAGTCGGTCTCCAGGCTTCTTATTAACTGCACCCAATATTATATATTGTTTGGGCTTCATAAGCCATTTTGGGGAGACATAGCTCTCTCTGACTGAGGCATGTCATGCTGCACGAAAGTCTGTATATTCTCTGTATATAATACCCATTATTGCACTATAAACTTTTGCCTTTTTACCTCCAGTTGGTCTCCAGGCTTCTTATTAACGGCACCCAATAGGGTTATGGGCCCAGCCTGGCGGTAGACTGCAATGGTGAGTGGAGGCTCTATGCTGGAGCTGCAAATGGTGGAGCAGAGAATGGATGAGTGACCCTGACTGGGATAAACAGGAGAGAGGAGATAAAGAGCCTGCTAAGGATGTTCCGGGAGGCAGCTGTTTGTCTTACAGAGCGATCCCCAAGGAGAGCAACGTTCCTGTAGCTTTAAAGGTGCGACGGTGCTACTTGTGTGGAGAGACTACACACCTCAAGAGG
>NW_015173185.1:127028-127152 GCF_001447785.1 Gekko japonicus | reverse complement strand
ATGCTATGCTGGGGATTATTAGGAAGGGTATTGAAAACAGATCAGCCAATATAATAATGCCCCTATATAAATCAATGGTGAGACCTCATTTGGAATACTGTGTGCAGTTCTGGGCACCACACCT
>NW_015173185.1:92242-127000 GCF_001447785.1 Gekko japonicus | reverse complement strand
GGTGACATGATCGGGGTTTATAAGATTATGCATGGGAAAGAGCAGGTAGAGAAAGAGGTACTTTTCTCCCTTTCTCACAATACAAGAACTCGTGGGCACTCCATGAAACTGCAGAGCGGTCGGGTTAGAACGGATAAAAGGACGTCCTTCTTCACCCAAAGAGTGATTAACACTTGGAATTCACTGCCACAGGAAGTGGTGGGTGCTACAAGCATGGATGGCTTCAAAAGGGAATTAGATAAGCATATGGAGCAGAGGTCCATCAGTGGCTATTAGCCACAAGGTATAGCTAGGGGCTCTGGGGCAAGTGATGCTCTGTCTTCTTGGTGCTTGGGGGGGGTCAACAGTGGGAGGGCTTCTAATGTCCTGGCCCCACTGCTGGACCTCCTGATGGCACTGGTATTTCTGGCCACTGTGTGACACAGAGTGTTGGACTGGATGGGCCTTTGGCCTGATCCAACATTGGCGTCTCTTATGTTCTTATGTACCCCATCCGAGACCCTCCACACTGCTATCTCTGGCAAAGGATAGAGAAGGAAAGACCTCAAAACACAGCCACATGTAACCACTAGGGATGGTTCGAATTTTGCAGTGAATGTGTTTGACAGTCAAACGTATCATGTATAGGGATCAGATGTTAGCTAATCAACAGGCTTGTTTGGATTTGCACCAAATTTCCCAAACTTCAGCCAAACATCAGGATTTTGCAAAACTGCCCATATGTGAACATGCTACTATTCTGAACAGAGTAGCAATCATTAATATCAGCAAGGACTACTTAGATTAACACCACGTGCTAAGACTTCTTTAGCGTGTGTCATTAAATTTGTTTTGGATATTGAAAAATTATAATGGATACATCCACTGATACATCAGAGCAGGGGTGAGTGGGCCTCTGTTCTCTCACCCCTCTACCCCCTTCCCTGCCTGTGTGCACCCTTCTGGACTCAGGCTGCCTCTGAGTTCAGGGAGCAGAGGGTGGGGCTGCCAAACTTCCCAGCTTGCTCAGCCTTTAAGTGCATTCCTCTCTGCCTCCCAGCCTCTGTCATCCTTCTCATGGGCAGGCCCCTAGCCACAGGGGGCATTTGGGGGCAATGTCGCCCACAGATGAGTGCTACCCCCTCAGACAACAAATTAAAAATGGGGGGGGGGGATTAAATTTTTCAATGTAAGATGCATGTTGGTGTTCCAAAATGACCCCAGGCACAGTCAGGGAAGCATCAGCCTCATTTTTTTCCTCTTTTTTTTCCAGGCCAAAAAATAAATAGGTTTTTTAAAATGCCATAAAATAAAATAAAATTGCAAAACACAAAATAGAGAGAGTCAGAGATTCTCCCCCCCCTCCCCAGCTTGCACAGAAGAGCAACCCAGAATCGAGTCTATCCAATCCAGGGGACTAGAGGCCGCAATGGAGCTGGAGCTGCTGCTTCTGCTGCTGTAAGAGGAGCAACAGGTGTGGCCAGGGTGCCCTCCCACATTTCCCCATGCCCCGCCATCCAAAATTTTCTGGCTACACCATTGCTCACAGGTAGGAGCCCCAGGTCATCCTTCTGCATTGCATTGCCAAATCCCAGTATTTCCCCACCTTTCCATTTTAGGCAGGCATTTTTTAATAGCGGGGGTGGGAGGATTGGGACCAACCACAGTTAAAATATAGAATTCTACAAACTCAAGGAACTCCAGTTTTGCACACATACTCCTCCTAATGTGGGGCTCCAATGTAATAGCAGAACAAGTGCTGAAGAAGACAACCAAAATTATTATCTCAAACCACCCTGTAAAAAAAAACCCTGAGAACTTGAAGAGCCATTCCCACTTTGAGTAGAGGGTGGGGGCGGGGGGGAGACAAACTTGCAATGCTCAGCCACTTCATGTTTTCTCCTGGGTCCTAAGCTCAGAGCATTTATATTTTTAGTTTCTGCTGTGATCCTTGTGCTTCTTCTTAATATTTTATTTTAAAAATTGCATTGGAAATCCCAGTATTCCACCATCTTTCCATTTTAGGCAGGCATCTTTTAGGGGGGGGGAGGTTTGGGACCAACCACAATTAAAGTATAGAGTGCTACAAACTCAAGGAATTCCAGTTTTGCAGAGAAATATTAGTTTTAACACATACCCATCGTAATGTGGGCCTCCCATGGAATGTCTCAGCTACCTGGTATTACATTTTGTGACACACATGGCCCAGCCCGACAAAGTCCCATTTATGTGAGATCTGGCCCTCATAACAAATGAGTTCAATGGACATGCATCAGAGTGAAATTTAGTAATTTGCCATGGCTACACAGTTGGGTACCAAATCAAACTCTTTCTGAAATCTTAAGAATTATTTGAAAATGAAGTTTCTGACATTTACCTTAAGAGATATATTACAATAAATGCACAAAATGTTATTATTCACAAATAAGTATTGATAATCCTAAAACGTGTGTGTGTGTGTGTGTGTGTGAATGCCTTCAGAGAATCACATGTGACTGGTGGGAGTTACATGAGTGTGGGTGCCAGCAGTTACTATTGCAAGTGCACAAAATCTTTAGATGGACAGACAGACAGGTAGACAAGATCTTCACCAAATTATTTTGGAGGGGCTGTGGCTCATTGGTGGCTCCACTGGTGGACCTCCTGATGGCACCTGGTATTTTTGACCACTGTATGAAAGAGATTTGGACTGGATGGGCCATTGGCCTGATCCAACATTAGCTTCTCTTATGTTCTTATGTACTTATAAGTATCTGTTTTGCATGCAGAAAGTCCAGGGTTCAATCTCTGTCATCCCCATTTAAAAGGATCAGATATTCAGTGAGATTAAAAGACGAGACTCTGCAGAGTTGCTCCCCATCAGAGCAGACAGTACTGACCTTCATAAACCAATGGTCTGACTCAGTATAAGGAAGCTTCACGCATGTACATGGAGATGCTTATATTCATTACATTTCAGACACACATAGTTGGGCACTTTCACACACACTAAATGGCACACTTTCAATCCACTTGATGCACTTTTGATGCATTTTGCAACTGGCAAAATCCACTTGCAAATGGTCGCTGAAGTGGATTGAAACTGCATTATGTGTGAGTGTGATAGCACCCAAAGTAATACATATGAGATCAAAACATGCCTTCAGATAGAACAATAAATGGTTCTGTCCGGGTCCAGACTTACCTGGCCAGCTGGACAGCTCAAAGAGCAAGGCACAGGACCTAGACCTGGCTGGGGACGAGCTGATGGAATCCTGGAAGGCCATGGAACCGGCAGCCTTCAGTGCTGCTGGCTCCATGTTGGAATGGTGCAGCAGCGGGGTTGGTGGCTGGTCAGTTGGGGGCCCACATGGCTGCACCCGCAGCAGGCCCCAAGGACAGAAGTCCTGTCACTGGGACAAAGAGGAGCAGGCACATGCCAACAGAGTCCAGGAGAAAGGATGGGCATGGCCACAGACCCGCCAGATCAGATGGCTGCCAGAGGGGGGGTGGCAAAGAGGATTGTCTGTAGGGAGTCCTGCATGGTGAACACTGTTCAAGAGAAATGGTGGACACCAACCCCACCCAGGGAGGAGCAAGTGGAAGGTGGGGCCAAGGGCTTACAAGGCTGGATGGGAGAGACAGGACAGGGAGCCAATCCAAGAGGGAGTAGGTGGTAGGGGAAGTGGGCTACACAGCATAAAAGGGAGCAGAAGCTGGGACTGAGGAGGAGGAGAGCAGGAGAGTTGATACTAGAACACGGCAGAGAGAGTGAGAGAGCACATGGGCAGAAAAACTCTAGAGAGTGCCTATGGCCAGCTGGCCAAGGTCTCACATCTGTGTTCTGAGATCCCAGCAGCTTCCTTATTGGGTCGTTTGCCACAGCAAAGGGGGTGTCCCTGAGGGCGGCATGCATGAATGTGACAGGTTCAATGCTGTAGTATTGAAATAGCTTGGTTCCACCAATCTATTCCAGCAGGAGGCAGGTTACTGCATTCTTTACGAGTGTTCTACATGCAAAGTGAAGAAGCATCAATTTGGAGGATAGGACTATCAGTGGCTACTAGCCATAGTGACTGAAGGGAGCTCTATATTCAGAGGTGGTAAACCTCTGAATACTAGTGCTAGGAAGCAACATTGGGGGAAGGCCTTGGCCTCTATGCCCTGTTGTCAGCTCTCCAGAGAAACTGGTTGGCCTCTATGTGAGACAAGATGCTGGACTAGCTGGACTACTGGTCTGATCCAGAAGGGCTCTTCTTATGTCCTTATTTACCCAAAGATGCTCTTCCAAATGGTCTTTATCATTGTTAATTTGCATTGTTACATGTCTAGTTCTCAAATGTTCTCATTTCCTCTTGTGGGAATCTGCCTTGTCATATACTTTATTATTGCACACATATCATTTGCAGACAGGTTTCTGCAGCGACCATCTGCCTGTATGTCAGCGGAGTGATAATAACAAATCTCAGTTTTCCCCACTCTGCAAAGGGGGAAAAATTGGTATGGGTATTATCTTTCCCAGGTAGTTGACACAGAAAGAAATCTCTTTGCAAGACCAAAAGGCCTTCAGAAGAAGTATAGTACCTCAGGAAGATGAAAGTGAGAAGATTTGAGCTTATTAAGTACATGTCAATAAGGGGGAAGAAATGCACCTGATGCAGTTGACAGCAAGGAAAAAAGATGACTTTAATATTGCTCGCTTCCTGAAATTAATCCAGTTAGTCAGGGAACAGAAATGTAAGAGTGAACAATCACATTATTCACTAGGTTGTCTTCAACTAACTTTAATTTTACATTGCAAGATAGATTTTGCTAATTTTCAAAAATATATATGAAAAGGCAGATTTGAGAGCAATGAACTACATGCACAGATCCAATCAAGGAAGAGAGGCCATGGTTCAGTAGAAGAGTCTCCGTTTTGAATGTAGAAGGTCCCAGGTTCAATCCCCTGTACCCCCAGTTAAAAGGATCAGGCAGTATGTGATGTGAGACCTCTACCTGAGACCCTGGAGAGTTGCTGCCACTCTGAGTAGGTAGACAATACTGACATTGGTGAACCAATGGACTGATTCAGTATAAGGCAGCTTCATGTGTATTCATGTGTATGTGTAATGATACAGATTTTACAAAGGAAGGAGGAGAGGAGGAGACTGGATTTATACCCTGCCCTTCACTCGGAGTCTCTGAGCAGCTTACGAACTCCTTTCCCTTCCTCTCCCCACAACAAGCACCCTGTGTGGTAGGTGGGGCTGAGAGTGCTCTTTCAAGAACTGCCCTTTGAAGGACAGCTCTGACAGAACTATGGCTTGCCCAAGGTCATCCATCTGTCTGATAAAAAATATGGCCCTACAGGATGATAAAAAATATGGCCCTACAGGAATTCGGTTGTATTTCACCCAGTGAGCTTTGTCTCTTTGAAACTGACTCAACACTGACATGGATTAGGGATGCTGTGAATTGCTCAGCAAACATGTTAGACCGTCAAACTTTCCATATTTGATTGTGAGCTGATCACAGTTCAGCATAAAATGTCTCAAGAACTTGTGCTTCCCTCCCAAAAAAAGTGAGCATGCATGAAATGCTGCTGATCCAAAGAGATTGGCAGCTATTAATGTCACTGTGGACTCCTTAGATGAACACTGAATGGTAGAGTTTGTTTTAAACAACAGCATTTATTTGTGACTGATATATATTATTTGTGAGTTATCTGTCTATTCAAAACACTGCCTGCCAAGTGGAGCTATGGTTCAGCAAGGACAGGGGAAGCAGAGCTTGGTTGGGCTATGGGAGCAAAAAGTCGATTGCCCTGTTCTATACTATTATTTTGAAGGAACCTGATAAGAAGCCACAAATGTGCCAGCAAGCAGAGGAACAGTCTGTTGAAAAATGGTCTCCCTCTTCATAGCTATTGAACAGGATGTGAGATGAACTGGCAGGTGTTCAAGCATCTCTTGTCTACATCAGATGTCTCTGTCTCTGTTCTAGCTGTAGTGCTTTATACCACCTGTGAAAAAATGCATTTTCTCCTAGGAGATTGCCACTGTGTGTTTTAAAAGTTTTTCCCCCCTAGGCAGAGGAGGAAGTCAGTCCACTTGTACCTCAACCCATCTTCATACAAATGCTAATGGGCTGAGACAAAGGAATGGTCAAGCTTCCCCCTACTCTCCTCCCCCCTCCCCTTCTTCAGGCAGGGAACAGAGAGTTAGGGGTGTCAAATTCAAGACAGGTTTGAAGAAGGAATTTTCTGGATATGACAGGAAAAGCTTCCTTGACTTGGCCTGACTGGGTCAAGTGGGTGGAGAACCAGAGATGATAAAATCCCCTTGCAAGGGGAAGGTGCTGTCTTTCTTTGGAATGTTGTGTTCATGAGACGACAGAGACCTCTCCTCTGGGAAGGTGGCCATTATTGACCATGTGCTCGCCTGAGAGACTTGGAGCAAGCTTCAAGGTGGTGGTAACTATGTAGAGAACTAGAACAGCTAAGCTAAAGAGCCTGCCCTATATTTTACCATCAGATAGGGTATGTATAGAGGAAGGGACAGAAGATTTTGTATTCCTTGCTCAAATCTGGTGCTGTGCTAAAAGTATGCTTGTAAACATTTTCTTGTTAAGAAATAATTTAAACTTTTGATGCTGGGAGCAGTTCTCTGTATCACATAGACCTCCACAATTTCAGACATGCTATTTTAAAAGGGGCTCCAGGGTGGTGGTGGTGGTAGTAGTTGTTGCTGTTGTTAATATTATTATTTATTTATGAATCACCCCACCCCTGCTACTGCAGGTCTTTGGGTGATGTACAACCAAAGATAAAACAAGATAAAATGAATTAAAACATTAGTACAACATTAAAGATGATCAGTTGGTGAATAACCAATCCTCATTCCAACTCCCACTGCCATCTACTTCATGGACAGGGGGGGAAAGGGCAAAATAGATGTAAACAATAGGGAACAGGAAGGGTGCCAGTCAAAATGGAACCATTGCTGTCCTCAACCAAAAACCTGGAGGAACATCTCTGCCCTGCAGACCCTGCAAAATTGCATCAGATCCCACAGGGCCTTGATGGAAACGGTGGCGCAGGTGGCTAAACGCGGCTAAACGCCTGCTAGTAACATCCACGAACAGCTGTTACAGCTGTTCAAAACCCGCCGTGGCCAGAATGAGCACCTGGCCCTTGTCCTAGCTCCCGCTAACCCAGCGGTTCGAAAGCGGAGCGGTTCGAAAGCGCCAATTAACATCAAAAATGCACAAGTAGATAAATGGGTACCTACCCTAGATCGTAGGGGGCACCCTCCCCCGCCAAGGGGGCTGTTGGAGCATCGGAGACCGGTGAACGGCAAGCGGCGAGCGACGAAAGATGGCATCCAGGCACAACATCGGAGGTGGAACAGACGTCGGCAGAAAGGCGGAGCCAGGAAGACGCGGGGAGCGTGAACGGCGCAGGTGTGGTGGAGCCTGGAGGACTGAGCCGAAGCCGTGCCGGAGCGTGCCGCACGGCGGAAGGGCCCTGCTGACCCACCACTGAAAGACCACTGGAAGGGAAGGAGCCAGAAGCTGAGATGCCGAGCCGACGAAGCCGACCCGGGAAGAAAAAGATCGACCAGTCCCTCCACTGGGTGCTGGTAGGGATTGTCCCCACCCCCTAGTATCTGTGGCGATAGGTTAGGAATAAACGATTAACTGTAGCCGCTCAGAGACCCCTTGGGGGGTTCAAGCGGGGTAGTAAGTTGAAAGAAATAATAATAATTTGACAAAGAGTTCCACCAGGTTGAGGCCAGGACCAAAAAGGCCCTGGTCGAGGACAGTCGGATGTCTTTAGGGCTGGGGGTCACCAGTAGATTGCTGTCTAAGGAGCGCAAAGCTCTCCTGGGAACATAATGGAGGAGACAGTCGCATAGATACGTCAGTCCCTGACCACTCAAGGCCTTATAAGGTCAATACCAAAACCTTGAACTTGACTCGGTATTACACTGGAAGCCAGTGTAGCTGGCACAGCACTGGATGTATATGTGCCATCTGTGACATTCCCATCAGGACTTCCACTTCCACATTCTGGACCAGTTGGAGCTTCTGGGTCAATCTCAAGGGTAGGCCAGCATAGAGTGAGTTACAGTAATCTAATCTGGATGTGACTGTTGCATGGATTATGGCCGCCAGATCAGGGCACGACAGGAAATATGCTGAGCTTGGCATAGATGACAAAACGCTAGTTTGTCAATCTGAGCAACGTGGGCCTCCTTACTTTAGGAGGGACTTAAAATCACTTCCAAGATCTTGATGGATTCTGCCAGTGTTAATGGTAATCTCTGCCCCAATCCTAAAGCCCCCCCCCAGCCACAGAATCTCCATCTATGTTGGATTCATTTTCAGCCTACTCTGTTTCATCAACCCAATCACAGCCTCCAAACCAATGGCCAGATTATGTTGGGCAGCATCCAGGTGGCCATCCAATAACAGATGTAGCTGGGTGTCATCAGCCTGGGAAAGGGGGAGCATATAGATGTTAAACAACATTGGGGAGAGAAGCACCTCCTGAGGGACCCCACATAATAGGGGGTTTCTGGAGGACACATTCTCTCCCAGTGCCACCCTTTGTCCCCAGCAATAGAGAAATGAGGTGAGACATTTAAGGACCAACCCCTGAACTCTTACGTCGGCGAGGCAGTGGGTCAAAAGACATAATTGACCATGTTGAATGCTGCTGTGAGATCTAATAGTAGTGGCAGCACTGACCCACCCTGATCCAGCTGTCTTCGGAGATCGTCCATCAGGGCAACCAACACTGTTTCCATCCCATGGCCAGGGCAGAAGCCATATTGGAAAGAGTCCAATACCAATGTCTCATCCAGGTAATCCTGGAGCTGTTCAGCTACTGCTGTCTCAGTTACCTTACTCAGAAAAAACAGGTTGCTTACTTGTAACTGATGATCTTCAAGTGGTTATCTGTGCATTCACACCTATGGGATATGGTGCGCCTACGCTGACCTCGATCGGTTCCTCTTGAAAGTGAAAGGGATTTTCGTGCTTGCTCCCCAGTCACGTGCCAGTCCCACTGTGCATGACCAAGGGAGTGGCACAACAATCCCACCAGTTCCTTCTGACCGCTGCCATTAGTCTCAGAGTAATAAAAAGAAGAGGACTGAAAGCAGAGGAGAAGGAGGGCGGGTGGTGTGAATGCACAGATGACCACTCGAAGATCATCAGTTACAGGTAAGCAACCTGTTTATCTTCTTCATAGTCTCTGTGCATCACACTTCTGGGAGATTAGCAAGCAAAAAACAGGTCTACCTGGAGGAGGGAGCTTAAGGTCCTAGACTTGTACCACCTGCAACACTGCCCATCCCACCACGGAATATTGATGAAGATGCACATCCAGGGTGTAATGCTTCATGAACGTGTGAGGGGTAACCCAGGTTGCTGCTTGACAGATGTCAGTGAGCAAGGAGCCTCTCAGGAAGGCTGTGGACGTGGCTACAAGAAAAAAGTGAAGAAACTTCAAAGAAAAAGAGGAATAGGCCCTAAAGCCAAAATTTTTACCAACCGAAGTGGAGAAGATCCTACCAGCACAGTGGTCAGAAAAGAACTTGCAGGATTGTCGTGTCTCTCCCTTGGCCATGTGCAGTGAGGCTGGCGCGTGACCAGGAAGCAGGCGCGAACTCCCTTTCGCTTTCAAGAGGAACCGATCGAGGTCGGCGCAAATGTACTATATCCCAGAGGTGTGATGCACAGAGGCCACAAAGATCGATAAATTCTAAACTGGGAGGTAATTGGAAGGATCGGAAGGATCCAGAGCTGGTTTTTTGAAAAGCCTCCTTGAGGCCTTCCAGATAAACCCCTGTTTCGAGGGATAAGTTGACAATATCCATCAAAGGGCCCCATATCCTCTAATCGTCAGCCTTTACCAGCCACGAGGGACACAAGTCAAGGAGGCACATGGTTGGTCTAATAGCACTCAGGATCCTGCCAAAATCAGTGAGAGAGAGTAGGATGAAGGTGTCAAAAACAGAATCCAAAGATGGCCAACAGGCCTCCAGTTCACATACTGTGTCAGCATTGGCTGGTAGGTCACAGCGGAGCGACAAGACTTTATCCACAAAGAAACTTGTGAATGCCTCACAGCTAATAGCCAAAATATTACTATTGTGGTTCCCCTTTGTGAGGGAAGTCAAAGACCGAATCATCCTAAACAATTCTGCTGGGCACAAGCTTGTGGATGCAATGGAGGTGGAGAAGAAAGCCTTCTTTGCTGCCTTCACTGCCACCTCATAGGATTTCATAAACGTCCTACAAGATGTTCTTGTAGCCTCATCCTGAACCCACCACCAAACTCATTCAAGTCATCTGAGTTCTCGTTTCATCCCCCTGAGATCGATGGTATACCAGGGGGGTGATTTACCATGAGAACACAGAGGACGTTGGGGGGCTACTTCATCAAAGGCTTCAGAGAGACAGGAATTTCAGTCCTCTACCAGCAGAAAACGCCCTGGTCCTGGTCAAGGCTGAGCAGACATCATTCAGGCTGGGGACTACCAGCATATGTTGCTCAGTAGAGCACAAAGTTCTTTGGGGGCATGTGGGGGGTAAAGTGGTCCCATGGATAGGTTGACCCTACGCCACATAGGGCTTTGAAGATTTATACCATAACCTTGAACTGGATCCGGTACTTGATTGGCAGCCAGTGCAATTGGTGTAGCACTGGCTGAATGCACACCCACACAGACATCACTGTCAGCAGGCACGTTGCTGCATTTTGCACTAGCTGCAGTTTTTGGGTCAGTTTAAGGGCAGTCCCACATACATTGAATTACATACAGTTGCATGGATCACTGTAGCTAAGTCCTGGGAGGAGAGATAAGGAACCAGCTGAAAATGGTAAAAGGACAATCTGGCAGCCATAGTGACCTGGGCCTCCATTGAAAGTGAGGCATCCAGGACAACCTCCAGGGTCTTCACCTTCAATGCTGGCAACAACAGCACCCCGCCAAGGGTTGGAAGCATGATTCCCAATCTCCCCCTATTGGCTCAGATACAGGACCTCCATCTTCATTGGATTTAACCTCAGCTGACTCTGTTTTAACACCAGCCACAGCCCCCAAGGCCATGTCCAAGTTTTCTGCAGTAGCATCCAGCCAGCTGTCCATTAACAGATAGAGCTGGGTGTCATCAACATACCGGTGACAACCCAGCCAACCCCTCACCCCAGACCAGCTGGGCGAGAGGGCACATATAGATGTTAAACAACATCAGTAAGAGGATCGCCCCCTGCAGCACACCACATTTGATGCCGTGTTTCCCTCCATCGCTGATTGGCAGCACCATGAACATAAAATGCTGATGTCTGAAAGAACTGCTCAGTGGTTTTTGCCAACTAACTACACCTGCAACACCGTTATGTTCCAAGTAACATTATGCTCTTTTAAGCCCAGACTTCCTGGGAAGGAAGTGAGTCTGCTTTTGCATTAACCACACTTTGATTTCAACAGTTCTGGTGCCTCCCTGGGGATCCTACTCCTTCTTGCCTTCGCAACCTTCATTTGCATTTCAGGAGTGACAGACATGTCGTTTGCACCCCTATTTCATGCACAGCTTCTTTCCAGACAGACATGCACACACTCATTAATTCCTTCACTCGATGTTCCATCTCAATAGTTTTCTCATTCTCTTTTGACCTAACATATCTCTACGGTGTACCATATGTTTTACAGAACGTTTTCCTTTTTAGCATTTCATTTCTGTTTGTTTCAGCCATAGGCCATAGCAATAAAAGTACAATTAGGAAGGCAAAATCACAACGGTATCAAAACTAATTTGGAAAACAGAATTTTAAAACAAGAAAGGGGGGAATCTGCAGAAATTTAAAGGCATCAAGTAGCCAAAGGTCCCAGTCAGGATCAACTCACTGGGGTGTCACAGGGTTCTGGCACCATGTTGCCACAGACAAGGCAAAAGCCAGCATCATTTGCATGATCTCTCTGTTATTGTTAGAAAACTGATGCTAAGATGCAGAGGGAAATCTGTGATCTCTGTCTCATCCAATATCACACAGAAATACTGTGCTTTTTATTTATTAAATTTATTTTATTTATAAAAACATTTATATCCTGGCTTTCCTCATGGCTCAAAACAACTTGATAAATCATCATACTCCTACATTTACCAACAGGCCTGGAGCAAAATGTCCTGTACCTTTAACAAAGGCTTAATATGACGAAATGGGCAGATAAAGATTTTCATGGTATGGAGATGAATAGCATCACCAGGTGAACAACATCCCACTTGGCCTCTATTAGTTTCTGGAAAAAATGTTTGGAGAATGTAACAATATTGTAAGTATTCACTATCCATAGACAAATTCCAACACTATGGCAAGCCAAATTCAACTTTGCAACATAAAACATTACCCCAAGAAATCTGTTTGTAGTAGCTGAAATCAATGTGTTGCACAACGTTTAGAGTTCATTTCCAACATTTATCATTATTAATTGCTAACATTGTTGTATTGGGGTTTATTTTCCAACCCATAGCATATACTTATCTGTGGTGAGGCAAATGTTCTCTAGTGAAGCTCATTGTTTTGCATCATTTACAAACAAATTATAATATTTTGCTTCAGTGCTTTCCCTGGATCAGTTTTCCCTTGCAAATTGTCATCATTATCATCACCAAGTGGGTGCTTTTCAGTTTACAAAATAAATCTAAGCAGTAAGTGGTTGAACTTTGGGGACATCAATGTACTAATAGTGAAGTAGGCCAAATCTGAGGATACCCAAATGCAGTGACTGGAGCTATGAATGGGAAAGATAGACCTTTCAACAAACCTGAAAAAGGCCCTGGATTTTCAGAAAAATAGTGAAATCTTAAAAAAAAAAATTGGGGAGGGTTTCAAAAAAACCCAAAATGATAAAAGAAGCACCAGTAGCTAATATATAATGGGCAAGAATAACTAAATTCCCAACAACTCTACCTAACTAGACCTAACTAAACTTAACCACTCAAAAAACAATGGGCAAGAACAATATGGATACAGTTAGATGTTTTTAGCCATCAGTTCAGTGAAGCGATTTTAATCAGCAACTCCAAGGATCCAACCTCCAAATAGTTCCAGTAGTCATTGGCAGAGGGCTGCACTTGAGGGTGTAGACTTTCCAATTTCCCGGGGGGGGGGGGGCTGGGGCTGGGCCAGAGGCATTGCTGTGCCAGGAGCAAGGGTGGCTCCCGGGGGAGGCTGAGCACTTTCCTGAAAATTTCGGCGGGGGCTGAAGCCCCGCCGCCCCCACGAAGATTACGCCTACTAGCTTCACAGGTCTTCTGCAGGAAGCCAGCAGTTCTCTGAATGTAGGCACTTGATGTAATGGCAGCTGACAATAATAAATAAACCACCATAAAGGGAAGCCCCAAAGGAAGGCTGGAGCCCTAAGCCTTCCCCCTTACAACTGACATCCCCCCCAAGCTTCACCTTGAGTCTGCCAGGTTGTCTAAGAATGCCCAGTTCTCCTCGGGTTCACTCTGGAGGCATCTGCTGCTAGGCAGGATTGTCTGCAGGTCTCCAAAGCCAGTCAAAATCATCCAGAGGGAGCTAAGTCAACTAACTCAGCAGAGTTAAGCTGGGCCCAGTAGGAAATGCCAGTTCAGTCTGAGGCCCAGTAGGAAACTCCAGTTTAGCTCATCGCCCACTCCTCTGTACTCTGCCGCAGGGGCCTCAGGGGCTGTTGGCTCACCAGTCAGCAGCAATAACAGTTTGAGTCTTCTTGGATCCACCTGGACCCAAAGTTATCCAATACTGAAGACCAAACCTGCCTGGGGCTGGCCTGAGTGTGACCAAGGCCGGCCCAAGCCCACTCAGAGTTACCTGGCTGAGATTCTGGCATCCAAGGCCTGTCTGGAGTTGTCCAAGGGCTGCCTGAAGCAGTCCAGATCCAGGGTTCATCCAAAATCCATCCTAGGCCTGTCTGAGCTTGTCTAAGGCCACCCACCTATAGTCCCAGCCAAGGCTCCAGTGTCAATAGCCCTGCAGCAAAAGCAGGAAACACCATGGCAATAGGGCCAATAGGACCGATACTTGTACCACTTGATGGATTCTGTGGGATTGGTTTCCTCACATTGTCTTTCTCTCCTCACTTCTGCTGAGACCACATCAAGTCTACTGAGCCCACAAGCACCTCCGAGGTCTACATTGAAGGTAAGATTGTCTGTTGACCAATATGCATCTTGAATCAACTTGAATTAAAGATTATTATGCAAGCATACATGAGCTCCAGCTCAGAGCTCCAAGCGGGGTCCCATCTGGAGTTCCTGCCATGGATCTTGGAGTATGAGGTGAGCAGGGTTTGGGGAGGGGAGAGGCCTCAGTATGGTATAGTGCCATAGAGTGCACCCTCCAAAGCAGACATTTTCTCCAGGGAGACAGATTTTTGTCATCAGGAGTTCAGTTGTAATTCTGCAAGATCTCCAGGTCCCATCTGGAGGTTGGCAACTTAGGCCTGAGAGCAACCTCTGGGTGATTTGCTATCACCCAACTTTCATGACTTAACTAAGCCTGGCTGCTTGCCACTGTTCAACAGCAGCCCCCAAGGCTCTGCCCCCAAATCTTCAGGTATTTCCCAACCTAGAGCTGGCAATTCTAAGGAGGAACTGATCTCTGTAGTTGAGAGACCTGTTGTGATTCCAGGAGATCTCCCTAGAAGGAGAAGGAAGCAGGAAAAGTGGAGAGGCTATGGGGGCTTTCAGAAAAGGGAAAGAGGAAATAGTGGAGGTGGGGAAATGAGATGCCTCCTGCAAGTGCTGGTGGGCTCCCACTTGTTGTTTACTAATGTGCAAGTGACGATGTCCTTGGCGGATAAAGCTGTTGAGCCATTTCTCTGTGCATTCTCCCAAAAAAGTGCCACTGGGATGACTTTTACCATGGAGATTTGCTTAATTAATAAAAGGCCATATATATATATATATAGTACATGATATCATGAGGAACACCAGCCCATATATTTCAGTCCAAATTGGTCCCTAGCTTCCTCACTGTAAATACAGTGTCTTCAGTTAAAACACATGCCCTCTAACACTGCGGAATTTATTTGCTGAAAACTCAACAGGATAGGAGCATTTCTGAACTCAATCCTGGATTTAAAAAAAAAAAAAGTTAAATAATGTTCCAGCCCATGATGAAATGTTATTGTTGAATACTGTGGTACTTTTCTTCTTTTTAAATTAGCCATTAAAGGGAAGCTATTTTGAAAGAAGACCTGTCTAAATCCAATTTTAAAATAAAAAAAATGTGTGGAAAATCCATGGTTGGATCATTTGGACTATTATCTGAGTCCATGTTAGTTATTAGCAGAATATAATTACTGCTCTTGAAAATGTATCCTTGGGAGTTTCTCCTCTGACATATGAATATATTTCAGCCCATAATTAAGTAACTATAGATATATTGACATTTCATAAGAAGCTACCTTATACAAAATTCATCCTTTGGCCCACGTAGCTCAGAATTGTATACAACAGGATTTCAGATACTGACAGGCTGTTCCCAATACCAGCTACCCAAGATGCCTTAACAGGAGATGCCATGCACTCAGCTGGATACTTCCAGTGCCCTTCTTCTGAGCCAAGGACTGGCTAGTATAATTACAACCAGAGCATTCTTATATCATTACTATCTGAAATGGGAATGTTTCCAGTGGCAATTCACTACTATTGAAGGTACATATGCCTAAGACATACTTATTTAGTTAATTATTTAGATCCATTTTCCTCCCCATTAGACATTCAAAGCAGCTTGCAAAAACACAAATATATAATTTAAATGATGAAAGAAAGGGAGAAAGCACAAATCAGGAGGACCACTGACTTCAGAGGTGTGAAGTCAATAACTATACCTGGACCCAAACCTTGAGAGTCTGTCCTGGCCAGCATCTCTGGTCTGCAACTTCCTTGTAAGCCTGCTTGGCCTAGTGTAGTTGGTCCTGTAGGAGCTGCCTCCTGCTGCAACAGGGCTATGACATTGGTTAACTGCTGTACCTATGTCTGTAACTGTTGGTTCTGAGCAGCAAGGTCAGTTGAAGAAATGGCATCTCCCTCCATCGTGCTGGTGTGTTTTGGGGTGGCATTAAACTGTTCTGCTTCAGGCAGGTGCTGATAAAAGGGAACACAGGCTGTGTCAAATAAAATGCAAGTCTGTGATCAGGCAGGCAAAAGGGAATATGAGGAGCATATCACAAAAAACATAAAGACCAACAATAAAACTTTCTTCAAATACGTTAGAAGCATGAAACCAGCCAGGGAGGCAGTGGGGCCCTTGGATGACCAAGGGGTAAAAGGAGTAGTGAAGGATGATAGGGAAATGGCTGAAAAGCTGAATGCATTTTTTGCCTCTATCTTCACTGTGGAAGATGAGGAGTGCTTGCCCACTCCAGAACCACTGATTTCGGGAGGGGTGTTGAAAGACCTGACTCATATTGAGGTGATGAGAGGGGAGGTCCTATGACTGATAGATAACTTAAAAACTGATAAATCACCAGGTCCAGATGGCATACATCCGAGAGTTCTAAAAGAACTCAAATGTGAACTTGTGGATCTCCTGACAAAAATATGTAATCTTTCATTAAAATCTGCCTCCATTCCTGAGGACTGGAAGGTAGCTAATGTTACCCCCATCTTTAAAAAGGGTTCCAGAGGAGATCCAGGAAATTACAGGCCAGTCAGTCTGATATCGATACTAGGTAAGTTGGTAGAAACTGTTATTAAGGAAAGAGTTAGTGGGCACATTGATGAACAAAACCTATTGAGGCAGACTCAGCATGGGTTCTGTAAGGGAAGATCTTGTCTCACTAACCTGTTAGAGTTTTTTGAGGGAGTGAACAAACATGTAGACAAGGGGGACCCAGTAGATGTTTTTTACTTCCAGAAAGTTTTTGATAAAATTCCTCATCAAAGGCTCCTAAGTAAGCTCAAAAATCACGGGATAAAAGAACAAGTCCTCTTGTGGATCAAAAACTGGCTAATTAATAGGAAACAGAGAGTGAGTATAAATGGAAAATTTTCTCAGTGGAGGGTAGTAAGCAGTGGTGTACCACAGGGATCAGTACTCAGTCCGATGCTTTTTAACTTGTTTATTAATGATTTGGAGTTGGGAGTAAGCAGTGAAGTAGCTAAATTTGCAAATGACATGAAGTTGTTCAGGGTGGTGAAAACCGGGAGGATTGTGAGGCACTCCAAAGGGATCTGTCGAGGATGGGTGAATGGGCGTCAATGTGGCCAAGTGCAAAGTGATGCACATTGGAGCCAAAAATCCTAAATATAAATACAGATTGATGGGGTCTGAATTGGCAGAGACTGACCAAGAGAGAGATCTTGGAGTCGTAGTAGATAACTCACTGAAAATGTCAAGACAGTGTGTGACTGCAATGAAAAAGGCCAACGCTATGCTGCTGATTATTAGGAAGGGAATTGAAAACAAATTATACAGGGTATCATAATGCCCCTGTATAAATCAATGGTGCAAACTCATTTGGAGTACTGTGTACAGTTGTGGTCACCACACCTCAAAAAGGATATTATAGCATTGGGAAAAGTGCAGAAAAGGGCAACTAGAATGATAAAAGGGTTGGAACACTTTCCCTATAAAGAAAGGTTAGAACACTTGTGGCTCTTTAGCTTGGAGAAACAATGGCTGAGGGGTAACATGATTGAGGTTTATAAGATTATGCATGGGATAGAGCAAGTTGAGAAAGACGTACTTTTCTCCCTTTCTCACAATACAAGAACTTGTGGGCACTCAATGAAATTGCTGAGCAGTCAGGTTAGAACAGATAAAAGGAAGTACTTCTTCACCCAAAGAGTGATTAACACATGGAATTCACTGCCACAGGAGGTGGCAGCGGCTACAAGCTTGGACAGCTTCAAGAGGGAATTAGATAAGCATATGGAGCAGAAGTCCATCAGTGGCTATTAGCCACAAGGTATAGATAGGAGCTCTCGGGCTGGGGCAAGTGATGCTCTGTATTCTTGGTGCTGGGTGGGGGCAACAGTGGGAGGGCTTCTAGTGCCTTGGCCCCACCGGTGGACCTCCTGATGGCACCTGGTATTTTTGGCCACTGTGTGAGAGTGCTGGACTAGATGGGCCATTGGCCTGATTCAACATTGGCTTCTCTTATGTTCTTATGAGTTAACTCAGGCAGATAACAGGAGCTGGTTATCAGAGACAGGATGCCAGAGCTTAATAAACAGAGTCTGTAAATTCTACAAGACTTGTCTAAACAGGCCAAGGTCAGTTTTCTGAAAAGCAAGACTCAAACAGCAGCAGGAGCTCAGTGTCTAACTGGCCCGTAGCTACACTGGGGCATTTCAGGGGGCCGCCCCCTTAATTAAAAGCCATGTCAGAAAACATTTTGCATTTTTAAAAATAATTATTAAGTCATGCCAGCTGGTGGGCAAGCAAGCATCTGGTTCTCTACCTGCTAGCCAGGTGCCAGATCTACCCCACTTCCACTGTCTAAGGGAATATGTTGAAGCCACACTGAAGGGCTCCTCCCCCATACTTTTATATGCTTTGAGCCCTACATCATGCCTGCGATAGCTGCTTCACATCTCCACTGGTGATGTTTCTCCTTCCTGAGCAACTGATTGCTGGTGCTGAGTTCTTAGGTATGCTGACCTGTGTTGGGATTGCAAAGTCCCTCCACACCTGTACTGATGTTGCTCTTGTGGACCTGGGGATCCTGGAGGAGACAGGGCAGCAGGCTGACCCTAAACTGTCAGCTCTGGGCAGGGGGATGAAACACGCACTTCATAGCCTCCTAACTCTGATTCCTTGTCTGATTGCTCAGCTGCGGCTGGCTGGTGGCTAATAGGCATGGGATCCAGCTGTTCTTCATCAGAAGAGTCAGAGCTGTCTCCAGGGCCTGGCTGTTCCACAACAAAAGGTTTCTTGCCTCCTTTCAGCAAGATCCTCTCACTGGTGTACATAGATTCAGGTGGGTAGCCATGTTGGCCTGAAACAACAGAACGAAGTTGGAGTCCAGTGGTACCTTTAAGACCAACAAAGCTTAATTCTGGGTATAAGCTTTCATGTGCATGATCACTTCATCAGACGTGCACACTGGTGTACAGTCCTACTCAGAAGATGGGGCAAAAAGTCACCTTTATGCACTACTCAATACATCTGTTGGGTGGGATTTGGAGTCTCCTTTGGCAGCCTCCACCACCTCTGATTCTCCCCCTCTTTAATTTGTCCCTGCTCCCAGTGCCACCCAGACGTACAACACCCAAGGGGTTATAGTAGTGTCTGGCAAGCAGTCTAGGACATGGGTGAGGAATCCAGGCAATACTTTTTAACTAAAACAACTCTACTACTACACAGCACAAAGTCAGGAGTAAATACAGTACAGTTTACTACAGTCTACTATTAGTACACAGCACTGTAAATACAGTACAGTTCTAACATGCAGACTATGAAAGTAAAGGAACATAGAAAAGGTTACTAGCTAGGTGAGAAAGTTCTTGAGCATCTGCCTGCCCCCTTGCTGGAGGTTGGCTGATGGGTGCATGGCATGGATGCTGTCCATTCTGCTTCAGGCACACATTCTCTCTCTCTCTCTCTCTCTCTCTCTCTCTCTCTCTCTCTCTCTCTCTCTCTCACACACACACACACACACACACACACACACACACACACTGCAGCACACAAAGGGACAGCTCCTTTTCAGCCCATCAGAACCTGCTTGCCCAATAAAGAGGTATTAATATCAAAGAGATAACATGTTTCCCTTCCCAGTTATAAAATCTAGTCTATTCTGCCGCACTGAGTTGTTCCCAGACTGTTTCCTGGCTGTGGGCTCCATCCCACTAGTCCATCTTCATAAACTGTTGAGCTCTGTCTGCCTGTCTGCCTCTCATCCATAACGCCCCCATTTTTACACTATACAAGATCTGTAACTATAATTTGGATTCTATAAATTTTTAGTATTGGTGTAATTGGTTTACTGTCTCAAGATTTCCCAAAGCTAAGCAAACAATCTCTTTCTGGCACATTCTCTACTGAACTAGAAACAAATTATTTTTTCCAGCTGCTTAAGGAAGAGAACGGGAGCCTCATTTATCAATAAGACTAGCTCGATTTTATGTAACCCAACTGACTATGCATGCTGCAAAGTTTTATGTCCAGAGACAGTCACTTTGATTTTGTCCTAATGATGCTTAATACAGTGTCATTACAAATACTTCCCAAACCAGCTAATGATCTGCCCAGACTCACAGGAATAAAGGGAAGGAAGTCTATGACATCAGCATAAAGCAAGACAAAGATTTTCCATTTTCCAGAATTTGGTAGGTGAAACTTACCACTATATTTATGTACATGTATCACCGCTACATCTGTCTATTTTCTTTTTAAGAAAACTTGCATTTTCCCAAAATGGCCTTCAAAGTTCAAAGTACAAACATTCTCCAAAACTGATAAAAACTACAAAGATAAAAAGAAGAAGAGTTGCATTTATACCCTGCCCTTCACTTGGAGTCTCAGAGCAGTTTACAATGTCCTTCCCTTCCTCTTCCCACATCAGACACCCTGTGAGGTAGTTGGGGCTGAGAGACCTCTGAAAGTACTGCTCTTGAGAGACCCAACTGTGACTGACCCAAGGTCACCCAGCTGGGTGCATGTGGAGGAGTGGGGAATCCAACCCGGTTCTTCAGTTTAGAGTCCACCACTCTTAACACCAAACTGGCTCTACACCAAATTGCCATTAAAGGCTTGGACAAAACAGAATGGACTGGGCCTGGCAAAATATATTATTGATAATACCACATAATATCATACTGCATCTAAAGCCAGAATGCCACTACAGAAAATGTTCACATAAATCACCAGCTGTGGTACCTGGAGAAGGCCTGAAATGCAAATCTCAGGTCACAAGGTGCTTCACAAGGCAGATGATGGTCTCTTACTCTGTTCCCCCACCTAAGTCTTTTAATTTTAGTATCAGCAATTCAAATTGTGCTCAGAAACAAACATGGAGCTAGTGAAGATCTTTAAGCATTGGTTAAATATGATAACCACAGTGAGTCCTGGGGAACAAACTAGTTTGCCATATCATGGACGAATGAAACTTTCTGATAATGATGACTGCAAAACATAATTAGATCAGGTTTGGCAGCTGAATTAGGTTCACAGACTATTGATCAGATAAAATCCCATCCCAAGATAACTTGAAACAACCTGACTGACCTGGAGATCAAAACTGAATCCAAACACTTAGAGGTTGTTCTGTAGGTGCCATGATTGCTTCTCAGAGCTCACTTTTACCTCTAAGAATAGATTATAGAATTCACAGAACAATCTCTAAGTGCCAGGACTGGACCTTTTCCCCATTGATTGTGGCTGGAGATCTGCTGTTACAACTGATCTCCAGGCTGCAGAGATCAGTTCATCTGGAGAAAATGGCCAACTTTGGAAAGTGGATTCTATGGCATGATACTGGATTGAAGTCCCTCCCTTCCCTAAACGCTGCCCTCATCAGGCTCCACCCCCAAAATCTCCAGGTATTTCCAAATCCAGAGCTGGCAACCAGTGCTCCCTCTAAGCTGAGTTAGTGTGAGCTGGCTCACAGTTTTTTAGCCTCCGGCTCACATATTTTTGTCTCAGCTTAGGAAGGATAGCTCCAGAGCAAACTAATTTATGCAGTAGCCAAATTGCTCGCTCATAGCTTTAATGCTAGTAGCTCACAAAGTCGAATTTTTGCTCACAGGACTCCACAGCTTAGAGGGAGCATTGCTGGCAACCCTAGGTAAAGGTGTAGGGGAGGAGATGGTTCTCTCTCTTCTGGGATTCTATACCATTAGAGTTCACAAATTTAGCATTTTCCGCCTAATTCTAACAGATATTATCACACTCCTGAGAACATCATGAGGAAAGTAATGAGCTCACAAAGCTCTCCAATGATCTCCTGTGAGCCCTCATAACTTGTCCTACCACCCACTTCTCTTACTCCTCCAAGCCTGGCTTGGCTTGGCTACAGCAGGGCAAATGGTCCGATGACATGCTGGAGATTTCTGAGAAACCTCCTGTTATAGTAGGAGGGAGGGGAGGTGTTTTTCCTTGCCGGGAAACTCTCTTAGAGCAAGGGTTCCCTGGAAAGCACCCTGGTAGCCAGCTGCAACCAATCAGGACCTCCGGAGAACATCTAGTTTGACCCACTGAGAAGGTATCCTTCTAGCACAGTACCAGAGAAATAGCAACATGACAGGGTAGAAATCCTAGAAAATACTTTATAACCACACCTAGGGTTACCCGTTGTCCTATTTTGGGGGGCATGTTCTCTTTTCTGGTGTCTGCCCTCTTTTGGGCTTAGGGTTTCCAGAGCCCCAGTCCAGGCGGGGACGCCCCTGCCATTGCAGCATCTCAGCAAGGAAAGAAAGGCTCTGTCCAAACCAGAGAAGAACTTTTGGAGGGAATCATACTCAGTGCAGAATACAGAGGGGTATAGCAAGCTGAAAAAAATTCATACTGAAATATTGAAAATGAATGCCACTAGAAGGAATAGTTCTTATCCTTAAGTTGCTGTCTTAATATAATTTGAAAAAGAACAATATGATAAATGAGCATATTCCTTGACTAAAAAGCAAAAACAAAATTATCTGTATGGAAATTACTCTGCAACAGAGATAAAGTATTTGCATGAAGAAAGACATAAATTGGCTTATGCTTTTCTAGTTCCCCAATGCTAACGCAAAGTTCCAAAGTGTTTTTTAAACCATTTTTTTTTCTTATGAGGAAACTATGGAAGTTAAGTATAAATCAGAACTGGTATACAGATAGACAGACAGACAGACAGACAGAGATGATAGATGATAGATGATAGATGAGAGAAAAATAGAGAAGAAGAGAGATATAAAGGAGAGAGAGAGAGAGAGAGAGAGAGAGAGAGAGAGAGAGAGAGAGAGAGAGAGAGAATTTGTAAAAATAGTTCGGTTCCCAGGTCAAAATCCCAAACCATTCCAACACAGCTTTTCTAATCTCATGCTTCTATTTCAATTGCACAAGCCACAGTTGTAGTGGTGGTGGCTAGTCTTTTGGGGTCATGTGCCACACAAGTCCAAAATGCAAAGTTTGCAACAATCCCACTCCGTTCATTCTTCTCCCTCAGTCATATTCACAAAATTTGCTAGAAATATTGCTGCCAAAACTGTTGCCTCCTCTGCACCTTTCCAGACACGCCACAAGATCCCACTATCTAAATTCCATGCCACAGGTTGGCTACTGAGGGGCTGGACCACATGTTAGAACACTGATAGTGCTCAAATACATGCTCATTTTTCATTCTCCTTCCCCAATACTTATCCTGGGGCAGAGAGAGTCCTTCTCCCTGACATGCTAGTTCTCCAGTTGCACAGAGTTTATTTTTTTGACTGAGAACATGCAAGCCCTCCTTTCACAACCTGAAGTGGTTGAACCCAAAGAAGGCTTTATCACTTGATTGTACAATGTAAGTAGAACTCTCTCTCTCTCTCTCTTCTTCTGTCAGATGTGAATTACGAGCTGAACATTCTTAATTAAGATCTCTCTCAAATGCAGTTAAATTTCTCCATCTCCATTTCCCTCATGCTCTTCCTCCCGATGCCTCTAATTAAGACAAATCTGTCAAAAATCCAATTGCTATGGGGAAGCCATGGCAAGTGTCACTGGGCCCTATAAAATGTGCTGCTTTGCCATGAACTGTCACAAGTGATTTAAGGCAAAGTGGCAAAAAATATATATATTAATCTCGATGAAATAAATAAATGTTCTGCAATGTCGACATCCCTCAAAGTTTATCAGTAATGACTGGAAAGTCAGGAGGATGTTGTCATAACTGGGATGCCCATTATACTTCTTGGTGCTTGAAATTGGTTTGTGGGGAAACTGTTCGCATTCTAAGGCCAAACCAATTATCACAGTGAGCTGTACAATGGCAGTAAAAAGCAGGTGATGAACAACAAGATAGCCCCAATTCTGACATTTGGGTGCGAAAACAGGGTTCTATGGAAGGAAAGCCTTTTCCCATTTGCCATGGGGAAAAGAGACACATTTTCTGGAGATTGTACTTTGGACTTCAGTGTGCAGGCATTCAGCTTCGAGACCAAGGTTGGCTGATGATGAAGTGTAAATGCACACAAAAACTCCTACCCAGAATTAAACTTTGTTGGCCTTAAAGGTGCCACTGGACTCAAATTTTGTTCTAGTTCTTGCTATAGTCTGGCTTATTTACTGCATCAGAGGTTTTTCTCCAGCCTCACACACAGTATCATTTACCAGCTACTGTTCTGCCAATAGCCTCCCATCTTTTCCCCATGTTTTATGAGACTTTGTGCTGATGTTTCTGGAAGGAATGTACCTGAACTGTTTTTGGTAGAGTCTGTACAGTTTGCTGCACTTTTAAAGGCCCTGCCCACATCCACATCCAACTACTTCCTCACCCCACATCTTATCCATTTTCTTTTTTTCCCCCTGCACTTTTGCTGTTTTCCCTGGCCATGGCCGCCATTTTTTTTAAAAAAAGCTTGTGACCATGTTGATATACCATTGTAACAGATGACCATAGACTGAGTTTCTTTTTGGATTGTGCGGGGTCTTGTCTGACAGTAGAATGGTATGCTTAGCTATAAAGTTCCTTTTTCTCTTTAATGTGCTGACTGCTCACAGACAGCACCAAATGAATCAGACAAAGGAGGATTAGTGAGTTACCATGCAAGAGGGGAGAGGAGGATCCACTTCCATGCTCGTCTGTCTCTTTCACATTCACAAAAGCATGGTTCTCGATTCTCTAGGGGATCTGCAACCCCTAGGGTGGCTTGAAACAGAGGGTGGAGGGAATAAGACATGATCCCTAGTGGTGGTAGTGGCTACTGGAAAACTGAATTTCAGCCCAAGGGCCTAGGGGAAAGGGGTTTCCCCAGCCAGGAATTAGGGGCTCGGAAGGCAAGATGGGAGTGGAGGGAGTGTGGCATGGTGTTTGTGCGTGAGTGAAAGACAGAGCGAAGTGTGAAGTCAGGTCCTCCTCCCCCCATCATGCTTTATTTGGCAGTCCCAGTAAATCTGCACAGGCATGTTTATTTTTTGAGAGGGGGCTGGGCTGTTTAAAAATGCAGCCACAGTCTAGAAAAGGTAGAACTGTCTGTTGCCTTGGGAACACCACCTGGCATTATCATGCTGTATTAATACAGTCCACGTGCTAAAGAGAAGACCAGTGCATTGCTGTCCCCGCAGTGATGAAAACACTGATGGAACTAAAATACAATCCTTCACCAGATTGTGCGTTAAGGGAAAACTCCACTCGCCAGCTTAGAAAAAGCAGAGCAAAGCAGCCCATTAGGAAGCAGACTCCTGAGAGCACTTCAGATGGAAGGATGGTGGCAACAAAGAAAGTACAGAGGAAGCATTTAATGTGGAATCAGCCAAAGATGTGAGATCAAGGAAAAATTCAGCTTCCAGCCTCTTTGAAACTTAGTATTCTAGAGCAGAATATTTATGCATGCATGGATCACCCACAGCCACTCTTTTTATGACAACTAGGTCACTATTAATGCACCAAAAGTGGGGGTGCTCAAACACACACGTGTGCTGCTCATGTCCTGCCCACCTGTTATGAACAGAGAGCCAACCCCTCACAACCAGGGGTCACATCCTGTTTGACAGGCCAATCTTCACCTATTGTATAGTACGGCACAGCGCAACTGGCAGCACATCACACTTTCACTAGATGAGAGTCCTACTTTCCCCTGTCCCCCACAGACCTGCTGTCACCAGTCATAACCCCTGTGCCTCTCTCTCTGCCACAGACCCACCATCCCTGCTCAATAGCTGTCCAAGACTGACCAAAGCAAGGTAGGAAGATCTGAGGCTCAGCCTGTGGGTGGCTGCATCTTTTGAGCATGACATGCTTAACTGCCAAGCCTACCCTTTGCAAAGCCATGGCCTCCCTAATCAAAATCAGCAGAACTGAGTATGACAGCACTATCAGGGTCCAGTTGCCCAGTGGGCAGCATGGAGAACCATCTAGGTTGTCAGCCTAATAGTGGTTTAATGGGTTAATATCCACTAATCTCCTATTAACAAGGATCACGTGGGAAAAACAGGCTCCAGTCTCTTCCATCTCCTGCCTTACAATGTAACTGGATGGGGAGAAAATCAGTAGGAACATTAATCCCAGACCTCACAGACCTGCCAGATGGGACACTTTTTCCCAAGGCCCCTGCCTCCTGTCGTGTGCATACAGTTGTTCCTTGTTTTAGTCCAGCCACATTGCTCACATGAATTTTTAGAATTTTGTTTAAAGTTTTCATAAAATAAGGGAAGTATATACTAGAGTACAAGACACTGAATCACAACATATAATTGTGACATAATGGGATTTGTCCCGAGTCCCACAATAAACAAAATATTATATGTAGCTGCACATAGGGCTGACAAAGCCCAGTGTGGGTGTGGGATCCCCTGCCCTCAGGTCCAATCGCCCACCATCACCATTACTTTGTCTGCTTACAGGAAGTTCTTATCACAGAGTTCCTAGCACTTCCTAGAGCTACCCAAATGTGACTAAGGGTAACTCTAGGAATCACCAGACTCTGTGGTAAGAACTTCCAGTTTTACCATAGACTTTCCAATAATTTCTAGAGCTATACTTGGTCACTTTTTAGTAGATCTAGGAATCTACAGGAGCTCTATTTTAAGAACTTCCAGTAAGTACATGAAGCCTCTCCTGCCAGTTGCCAGGCACAGCCTGGCAAACACTAGCTGCCTATGATATAGAACAGATGCTAACTGGAGGCTTAAGTGATTGTTTAAAACATTAATGTGCATGCAATCTGGAGCAGGATAAATGAATTATTCTTGGTCTACAGATCGAACTTAAGCTCATTGTAAAATCTATCCTTGAGAGGTTGAACAGGTGCCCATTGGGGAGAAAGGTGACGTATAAATGAAGTAAATAAATAAACAAATTATTAAAGAACTGCTTACCAACTAGATCCTAATTTTAAGACAGTCTAACACAGTAATGTAAACTCTATCTTTAGGCCTGGGCAGTAAAAGAGGTAAGATTGATCAGTCAGATTTATGATTGGTGTAGGGATGTGGTCCCTGAATATGATCCACTACCTTTGTCCACACATTCATGGGTCCTTGTAAGGGGCAGAAGCAAGGCTACAACATTACACCTACCCCAGGCTCTATAAAGAAAGCTCCCATCAATGTGATTTGGACTCCTGATTGCCAACAGGCTTTCAGTGCATTAAAAGAGTGTTTGGTTCATGCCCCCATCATGATTCCCCCTGATTATACGAAGCCTTTCATGGTAAGAACAGACGCCTCGGAGAGGGGTCTTGGGGCGGCCCTTCTTCAAAAGGGTGATGATGGGGAATTTCACCCCATCGTCTATATAAGTCGTAAGCTTCTACCCCGGGAACAAGCATACTCCACCATAGAAAAGGAAGGCTTAGCCTTGGTGTGGGCTCTCTCAAAATTAAAGCCATATCTTAATGGGGTTAAGTTTATAGTAGAAACTGACCATAATCCGTTGTCATTCATTCATAGGATGAAAGGTAATAATGCCCGGATATTAAGATGGGCATTAACTTTGCAAGGTCTTGAATTTCAGGTGATCGACATCCCTGGGAGTCAAATACTGTTTCAAGAGAAGGTACTGGAAAGACTGTTCCAGCCTTCTGGAAACCAAAAGAGTCAGAGAATACTCAAAGAAAGTGTACTGGTGTGTTTAGGGAAAACCCTGGAACAAAAGCCTCTTAACATAAAAAATTAAGTAACTGTGAAGAGCTTAAGAAGCTCACATTAACTTGAAATATAAGAACTAAAGTCTATGCATGTACTGATTTTACCTCAGAATTATCAATATTGAGCTACCTCAGAATTATCAATATTGAGCTACCTCAGAAATTTTACCCCTGATTTTACCTGACCTTTCCCCTCTATGTTGAATAAAATAAAACAAGACCACGGCCACACATCCCGGAAAATCTACAGCAACTATTGAATAAAATAGTTTGTTAATTTGGAATATAAAAAGTTCTCAAGTGCCATTTAAGTTGTATAAGTTAAAGAGGGCTCCTGTTCCTTCCCTCAGGCTCCTGGGCTGAGCAAACAGCCGAAATATTATACTGTGACAGGGTGGGACAGCCAGAATTCTTCAGGAAAGAAGAAAACAGATAAATAGAGCAGCTCAGTCACAGAAAGGAAAGAAAAGCAGAGGTAAAATCTTGCCAATGAGGGCAGGAAGTGGACAGGGCCATCGTAAGTACCATCATGGGATTTCTGGTTAATGGCAACACGCAGGCAGACGCATCTCCCGGACCTTCCGGGGATGTAATCCGTGCACCAGCATGTAGGAGGGGGCGCGATGGGTCATGACCCCCCCCGGAGCCTTGGCAAAAGGCTCCTAGCCATGGGGTTTTGACGGGCGACCTCTTCGCCAGTGCGATGCCAGAGAATTGAGGCACTCCTCCACCCCGACGGTCTACCACTGAGTGTCCGAATGGACTTAGAGCCACCGACCGGGACAAGTGTCGGAGATCGAGCGAAATGAACAATGCCGAGCGTAGCCGAATGGCCGACAACAAACTGTGAGTCTGGTTAAAGCGAGCATGAGAAGTTAAAAAGAAAGTTACTCCCCCCACGGAGTGACGAAAAGCGAGCGAGGGAGGGGCCCCTCCCAAGCACATGAACGAAAGCATGGAGTAAAGAGGGGGAAGTGGAAGAATAAGCATCCAAATCTGTTTTAAGAGACTTACCAGAGCGTGGTTAAGCGTAAGGGCGAATTTCAGAGACTTTGGCAACTTTTAAAAATAGTAAACAATCCATAGATGGTGGGGAAGAAAGCAGACAAAGACAAACTGTTGAAAACAAAACTAGTGGGCAGCCCTCGAGCAGAAGAGACTGCTGAGCTCTCTAAAATGCTGGCAGACTCCTTGTTCCCTCTGCTGGACGAGATGACTAATATCAAGCAACAACTGTCAACAATAAGCCAAAGTATGGCATCAGAGCAGCTCCAATTGACTGAGACTTTAAAAGTAACAGAGCAAACGGTTGAGAAGGTGAAGGAAGTGGATGCCAATACTAAAAGAGTTAAGAAAAAGGTGCAAAAGCTGGAAATGAAACAAGCTGCAGAAGAATCACAACTTTTACAGCTGCAGATGGAGAAAGCAAATCTAGTACAATGGTTCCAAAGGGTACCAGAATTAAAAGGAGAGAATCTGAAGCAACTACTGAAGCAACCAGTAACAGATTTGAAAGTGGAATATCTTTACAGCAAGATGGATGTGGTCTACAGGTCCTATTCCTCATACATCAAGAAAAATAATCTGCCTGGGGAGATAGTAGTCAGATTCTCGAAGAGACACATGAGAGACTCTATCTTGAAAGCAACTACTGGAACACCCTTGAGAATTGGGGACAACAACATCAGGATTTTAAAAGATATCCCATTTGAGATAAGACAGAAGAGAAAGAAATATAAAGATTTAATCCTTTTTCTACAAACAAATGGCATCAGTTACAGATGGTTAATTCCTGAATGCATCATTTTCAAACTCCACGATAAAAAAAGAAAAGATTGACTCTGTTTTTAAAGCATATGAGTTCCTGAGAGTACAGCTGGGGGCACCAGCGGTGGACAAGGAGAAAGAAGAGGAAAGCAAATCCGATGGCGAGTTGGGCTCGGTGTCTTCTGACAAGGACTCTCCTTCTGAAAAGGGGGCGGCCGCCCCCCAAAGTCCATATAAACTGAGGATTAGAAGAGAGAAGACAAAATAAGGCCGAAGGACTCTGATTTGTGCCTGAAATATATATATTAACTATGGGATGCTCTGGGGGTTTCATTAAACAGATAGATTGATGGGTAAAAAGATAAATGATTTAGCAAAACCGACTAAGTTCAAAGTAATACTAGTGATTAAGAATAACAAGTATATAAGCTGTATGTTATGATCTCCTATTCTTGGGGTTTTAGTTATTAGTGGTTTGCTTTTCTTTCTCCCTAGTTGTAGTTCTCCCTCCCTAATTTTTGGTTGTAGTTTGTAGCATTTTGGAAAAAAACAATAAAACACCCCCCTCCGGGGGATTATTAAAAAAGAAAGAAAGTAAGTACCATCATGGAAAATTCTAGAAAGTTGTCTGTCAGCTAAGCTTGCAGCTGAACTTCTTAAGATTTGCCATAAGCACTGAGGCACTCTCACTACAGTAGTTAGATACATTTAGAGTATGGACTTAATGGTTTTATGGGAGCCCCTCCTAAATGTGAAGCTACAGCATGTTTTTGGCTCCCCTGCAGAGCCTGTAACTTCAGGCCTTGGACTTGTTGTCTGAAGTCCAGCCCTAATGGCACCATTGTGCAGGAAGACTATCAACTCTTCCTCAGTTCTGCAGAGCTCCCCACCCAGTGTCCGTCCGTCCATCCGTCCTTCCTTCCTTCCTTCCTTCCGGGCTGCTACTGATCTTTGCCAAAAGCAAACAGTGAGTCAAATTTGGGTGTTCCTCATTAGGAACAACATCAGAGGAATTTCTTAAAAAGCTAATGTCCCATTAATACTATCAAACATCTCTCAGGGAGGGGTGCGGGACTATCACTAAGCTGCCATTAAGCTTTACTTAACAGGAAGGCTCCTGTTTGAGCAAACCATCTGAGCAATGTCAAAGGAACAAAATAGGTGCTGTAAAGCCATGAACACAAAGTAGGCAGTCATATTGGTTCACAGCAAAATTTAAACAGAAGTTTATTAAACCAACACAAACAGAGGAATTTCTGGACAAAGTTTTAAGTCCCACTCACCACTGCTATCACCTCCTGAATGTTTTTGCTTGGAATACAGGCTGTTCACCTGCTCAAGAGCAACAAATGAAGATGGAAAGAAGCCCGTCGCTCATTTTAGCATCCACATTCAATGTGTTTGGATGATTATAAGGCAAATTCCCACCAGAGCAAATTAATACACAAGAATAGCTGTTTCTTGTTTGAGACTCATACAGAAACAATCTTTAGATGTAGAAACAGCATTTTAGATCACTGCAAAGGGATTTCGGATGTCATGAATACAGGAACAATGTTTTGTTTCAACTGCCCCCCCCTTCAAGCTTTTGCTGCAGACCTAGCAACATGTTTCCATCAGTCAAAAGCATAGTTTTAAAAAGCAAATCTGGCAAAAAATCAATGTTAATACTCCATGACTTCAGATTAAGAGAGGAAAATGTGTCTCCATTTATAGTGTTAAAACTTTGGGTCAGTCAATGAAGCTGAGAAACAATATGTTGAGGACTGATAGAAGGAAGTATTTCTTCACTCAACGCATAGTTAACTTGTGGAACTCTTTACCAAAAGGTAAAGTTTGGATGGTCATTCTAAAGGATCCAATAAATTCATGAAGAATCAGTCTCGTAATGTCTACTGGCTATGACAGCTAAATGGAACCTCCATGTACAGATGCAGCATACTTTTAAATTCCACATGCGAAGGACCAGAAGATGACCATCATCTGCATGCCCTGAGACTTCCAGTGGCCTCTTTAGCCAGTGGTGAGAAAACACTACTAGATTAGCTGTACTTTGGTCTGATCCAACAAGGACATTTTTCTGTTATTCAAAAACATTTTGCTCATGGTTACTATAATGCACAGATGTCTGAGGGCATTTCTGCTGCTCGAGTGAGGAAAGGGTTTGTAAGATACCTTTAAAACCAAGATTCTGTTCAAAATGTTTGGATGCACAATTCCAGGTTGATGGGGTGTCCAGTGGATCAGACCAATGGTCCATCTAGTCCAGCATCCTGTCTCACACAGTGGCCAACCTCTGGAGGCCCCAAAACAGGGCATAGAGGCCAAGACCTTCCCCAGATGTGGCCTCCTGGCTCTAGACATTTAGTGCTTTTGAATGTGGAAGATCCCCTCAGTCTCCATGGCTAGTAGCCACTGATAGACCTATTCTCCCTGAATCTATCTAATCCTCTTTTAAAGCTGTCTGTTCCTATGGCCATTACTACATCCTCTGGCAGAGAACTCCACATTTTAATCACTCTCTGTTTAAAGAAGTATTTCCTTTTGTCCATCCTGAATCTACTGCCCATCAGCTTCATTGGATGCCCTTAAGTTCTAGTATTTGGGGGGGGGGAGAGAAATTTCTCTTTGTTAACTCTCTCCACCTCAGGTATAAGTTTATTAACCTCTATCATGCCCCCCCCAGTCATCTCTTCTCTAAACTGAAATGTTCCAGACTCTTCAGCCTTTCCTCATAGGGAAGGTGCTCCAACCCCCTAATCATCTTGGTCGCCCCCCCTCTGTACTGCTTCCAGTTCTGTGATGTCTTTTTTGAGATACGGTGACCCGAACTGTACACAGTACTCCAAATGAGGCCACACTAGGCACCATAGATCTATACAGGACCATTATAATATCGGCCATTTTATATTCAATCCCTTTCCTAATAATCCTGAACACAGAGTTTGCCTTTTCCACTGCTGCAGCATACTGGGTTGACACACATTAATTATGATTCAATATAAGGCACATATGACTACTGTTTCAGCCTCTGTGTGAACCCAAATGACACTATTGCTGGAAACATCACCCCCACTATGTAGTCAAGATCTCCCAACTTATTTAAATATTGATACATATCTAATACAGAACCAGACTGCAGTGTAGTGTGGGAAGCATTATCATTTGAGCATCAAAGGCTGTGATCACACACACTAAATAAATAATCAGGGGTAATTTCCTGAAGGAGCTCACAGGAGCGGAGCTCCGGCAGTAAAGAGCCCAGGGGGCGGGTACATTCAACAAGCCCCACCCCCTGCTCCCAGCAGCCCTCAGTCAGAGCAAGAAGCAGCCAGGTAAGTTGCAGAGCCCCCCCCCGGCCCCCCGGCCCAAAACAGTCCAGTGGCACCTTTAAGACCAAGTTTTAATCAGGTACAAGCTCTCCCTCCTCTACAAGGACAGATCTGCATGTCCCTCCCCAAAAAACAGCTAGGAATCCAAAACAGTCCAGTGGAGCCTGAGTGGTGGGTGTTGCTTTCTGACACACTTCCGGTGATGTCAGGGGGTGTAGCATATGCAAATAAGTTACGCTAATGAGTTATGCTAATGAGTTCCTGCACCTCTTTTTCTACGAAATGACCCCTGTAAATAATGCACTTTCAATCCACTTTATGCACTTTCCAACTGGATTTTGCCAGTTCACACAGTAAAATCCAGTTGGAAATTGCATTGAAAGTAGGTTAAATGTGTATTATTTAGTGTGTGTGATCACAGCCAGAATGTCTCTGATCGGTTGATAATTGATTTCACTGCATATATTGCCTTGGATATCACTTTTCCAATATTTTCCAATCTTAAAAAAGAGCTTATTTTCAGTGTGGTATGGTGTTCAATTAAATGGTTTTGTGAGTGCTTTACCAGCAGGGTTTACCAACACTGGCTGAGGACAGACTGGTAGTTTGAAGCATGAGGGAGTCATGGCAAAAAAGACTAGGAACAACTTGTTCCAAGCTTTCCGGGTCACACTGCACCGACTGATGCGGGAGTATACCGGGGAGGAGGCGCAAGGGACTGTTCACACTGTTGGCCCGCCCCTGGCAGAGGCACGGCTGTAAGGCACTGCTTTCTTTTTGGTTATCCGGAGATATGCGCATATGCGCATAAGCGCACAAGTAAATTGCGGCTTATGGTGTTCACACTTTGTTGGTGCGGGATGACCGTGCTCTCCAGGGTTTGCTACCACTTTCACCAGGTACGTTTTAAACTCGGGAGGCAAGCACTACAAGACAGGCTGAGTACGGCTGGGGAACGCATGACAGATGTGCTTGTGTGAACAGCCCCTTTAATCTGTTTGTGAAACGTTTCTGGTATATGCCTATATCGGGACAAACTGCCAGTCTGAACTCAGCCACTATGCAGGTTTAACCAAGCCTAATTCATGGGTCATTGTCTGCAATCAATTTCCATGATCAGTGCCACCAGCTCCCAAGGTGAGACACAGGAATGTCCCCGTGTGATTCACACACTAGCACAATGGTATGGGAAGGCAGCCACAGAGAAGCATGACACACCAGTAATGAATGTGATTACACTAAGGTCAAGAATCAAAAGTGCTGTTGCAATGCTTCTGTTCTGATCCCTGCCACCATGCCAGAGTTCCACAGGTGCTCTGATGTGCATATAGAGCAGTCTGAGCTAGCTTCCTCTTTCAGGGCCATTCCGCAGATATTAGCCTAATGCTGCAGCAAGTATGGAAGCTCTTAGATATCACATGGAGTTTTATAAAAAGTCATGTCCCTGCCTCAGTAAGACATCTCAAGTGCATGATGAAAATACATCATGTCTAAAGTGGGTCCATAAAACTTAAGAACATAAGAACATAAGAGATGCCAATGTTGGATCAGGCCAAAGGCCCATCCAGTCCAACACTCTGTGTCACACAGTGGCCAGAAATACCAGTGCCGTCAGGAGGTCCACCAGTGGGGCCAGGACATTAGAAGCCCTCCCACTGTTGAACCCCCCCTCAAGCACCAAGAAGACAGAGCATCACTTGCCCCAGAGCCCCTATCTATACCTTGTGGCTAATAGCCACTGATGGACCTCTGCTCCATATGCTTATCTAATTCCTTTTTGAAGTCATCCATGCTTGTAGCCTGTGGCAGTGAATTCCATGTGTTAATCACTCTTTGGGTGAAGAAGTACTTCCTTTTATCTGTTCTAACCCGACCACTCAGCAATTTCACTGAGTGCCCACGAGTTCTTGTATTGTGAGAAAGGGAGAAAAGTACCTCTTTCTCT